>NC_081413.1:394850136-395150136 GCF_030272615.1 Cryptomeria japonica
TATATATATATATATATATATATATATATATATAAGAAATGAAGTCATTAAAATATGGACCTGTGTGGTCCAAGAGGGGTTATTAAAAACTCATACCGAATCTATGATTGCTTTTGTCACACATCAATGTGTTTATTTTTAGTGATATACACATGTACGTATATGCATGTATATGTTGCTTATATAGATTCATCCCTTTATGGATATAAATTTTATTTTCTTTATTGCGCATAAATACATTTTGATGTCCACATTTCCACTTTACATAAATACAAAATTATAGACATATAAATGTGTATGTCTCTCTATATATAGAGGGTTTATTAAAAAGTGATAGTGAATGTATGATCGTTTTTCCCACACAAATTGTAGACGCCTTGATTTCTCAAATGTAAAAATATGTTTGTCTATCTTATTTTTAAAACTATCAAAAGATACAATGAATTTATGATTATTTTCCCCACCCAAATTATACACATTTTGATTGCTTAAATGCAAATTTTAGGTAACAAACACACACACACATATATAATTTTATATGATTTCAGCTACTTTTATTTCTTTCATAACATGTTTATATATATATATATATATATATATATATATATATATATATATATATATATATATATATGCATGTGTTCATATATATGCATATGCATATGCGTGTGAATTGCTTTGCATGGTGCGTGCCTGTGTGTGTGTGTGTGTGTTACGTACATGTAAAGGAAATCAACTTGTTAATATCTAAATTCATAATGGTATTATTTACTATTTCAAATTGTAAAAAATAGTTTAACCTTCTTGTCATTCAATGTTTACGGATGTATTTTTATATAGTTTAAAAAAAAGGTTTAAATTTCAACTGTTTAGTAGCAATGTCTCAAATTCTTAATATTCGCTAAAATTTCCAAATTTGCTTCTAAAATAATATTAAACAAGGATAGCTTTCTATATCAAATTTAACACTGAACAAAAAAAAACATTTCTAATATAAAATTTAGTTTGTCTATATTTTTTCTCTTTCATTGAGATTTTGAAAAAAAAATTATACACATTAAAAGCTTCATTGTTGACTTCAAATAAACATGAATCAATAAATGAAAATTCATTTCCCTATTTATTCTTTTTCTATTTGCAATTTTTTTTTTTTTAAATTTAAATTTTTTTCCTCCAATTTAAAAAAACAAAGATTTTACTATGTCCCCCTTCACCCAGTTTCACTTTGGCTTCATTTTTGCTCATCTTCTCAATAGACAAACATGAAAAAATCCCGCCTATCGGTCACATATTGCATGAAAAAATTGTGCAACTGGTAGTATTAGATTAGTAAGGTTAGGGTAGTGTTAGATTAGGATTCAATAAGAGTTAGGGCTAGGTTCAATTAGGGTTAGGGTAAAATTATGATTATAAGAAAAATATTTGAGTTAGGTTTTATATAGGGTGAATGTTAGAGATTAATTATGGTCAGGGTTGATGTTAGATTAGGGTTTAAACAGGGTTAGCAATAGGGGTCAATTAGGGTTAGATTCAATGTTAAATTAGGGTTCAAGTTAGGTTTAGAATTGGAACTAAAGATATAATTAGAGTTAGGGATGAATTTGTTGGAAGTATGTGTTGGTGTGTTGTTTTGGTTGTCATTGATGCCAAACTTGTTGTTTTAGAATGGCATTGGTCTGGAATGTTTGTTGATCAGAGATATCTTATTGTGTTGGTGTTGCAGGTGTTCATTGGTTCCTCTAGAAGTATTTGGGTCTGAAAAGTGGTGTTAACGTTGTTTATTATGGCTCCCTTTGTTGAATATACTTTTGGTATTATGGATATGATTGTTCTCTGGTCTAGAAATATCTTTTTGTTCTCCGAGTGTTGTAGCAGTGTTTTTTGTTGGTTGTGATATTCTATGTTTGACCTATCCTTAGGTTTGGATATGAGTTGTGGGAGATTGTTTGATGTGTTTATGGGTCTCACCGTAGCACGTGGAGATCTGGATTTGATTTATTTGCATTGTGTTGTTGGTTATGTTCTGGTGATTGCAGATCAGTGTTCAAATTGATCTTTGGAAGATGTGTTTTGGTCCTCTCTTTCTCTTGGAGTGGATCAATGTGTCTATTTTTTGTCTGGAAAGTATATTTTGGTTTAGATCGACTTGGTTCAAGCTTTGATGATCTATCTTGTATATAAGGAATGTGTATGATTGAGTTGTGTGTATGAGAAGAGTATGGAAGTGTGATGGGGTGTGGAATGTAGATACATGATGCGAGGATAATTAGTGAGGTTCAGTAAAGTGTAGAGAAGAAAAATTGTGTTTGAATGATATGCAAGTTGTGCTGAGACTATGATAGAGATATGAGACAGAGTGTTGGAAATTGAGGTCTGAGTTGTGTGTTTGATGTCGGTCACTTGATGCAGAGTCCAAGGACAACTGAACATGATCAAGAGATTCTTCTTTTCATATCATTTTTGTATCTTGTCCTGAGTGGAGTTAGCTTCAAGTTTTGCAAGTCCTCTTTTTTATCTTGCGCCATGAGTAGTTTTGGCTAGGCTAAACATCTCATGTTCATCGATACAAAAACTATATTGAGAAAGTTTAGACCCTTTCAAAAATCTACTTGCATCATTGGTAGAAACATATATAAAGATAAATATAGTAATAGAGTTCATAGCTCTCTTTTTTTCTAATGAAAGATTTTATATCATCCACAAAGACATATTAGCAACCGATGAGAGAGTACAAATCCTTAAGTTGAAACCTCTTTGATTGAGTGCTAAGGATTAAATGATATCATCAAATTTGTCTAGGCCATGATCTTGGTCTCATCCCTTGTGATGTTGATGTCTCACACTTTGCAAAATTTGATCGACAACTTAAATTTGATGATCATATGACAATATTTACTAATTTGTACAATAGAATTTATAAATAAAATTTTAAAAAAATCATAGCAAATTAAATAAAACCATAATAAATCACAGGCTTAATGTATCATTTATATTTTTTAAATAACTTTGATTCCCATAATTCAAAAACAACTCTAAACCAATAAGAGTCACCCCCCACTAATCCAATGTTCTCATAGGTTTTAAGATCATTTGTGACCTCACCTAGCATGGGCTAGGCTAAAAATCTCATGTCCATCGATACAAAAAATGACTTGAGAAAGTTTTGACCCTTTTAAAAATTTATTTGCATCATTGATAGAAATATATATAATTTGATAAATATAGTACCAGAGTTCATAGCTCTCTTTTTCAAATGGAAGATTTTATATCATCTATAAAGACATATTAAGCTCTCTTTTTCTAATGAAAGATTTTATATCATCTATAAAGACATATTAACAATCGATATGAGAGTACAAATCTTTAAATCGAAATCATTTTGATTGAACTACAAGAATTAAAAGATATTGTCAAAATTTATGTGAAACATGATCTCGATCTCATTCCTTATAATATTAATGTCTTAAAAAAAAATTGTTAAGAACGTAACTGTGACAAACAGTAAGCTCAGAAGGTGGTGACATAAGTTACAAAATCGAGAGATGGCCTGAAAACAAAGCAACGCTGATTCCCAGGGCGGTGGCGTCTGCTGTTTGGAGTCCACTTTATTATTAATTATGATATTTGTAGAGAGTGCATCCATAGATATTAATAAGTAAATCAGGTGAAGAGAATGCATGCAACAACAGCTGACACAACGCCACACAATTCTCATGCAACCTCTCATCTATATACGAGTTACGATATAGTTTATCAAAAAGCCATTCAACTAATTATAGAAACACTGCAAGAAAGAAAGAACATCACCGTCTGCCAAATATCAAAGCAGAAGCCATAAATAGATGGATATCTCCATACTTTAGGAATGAGACGTGTATAAGAAATCGCAAGGATGTCTTTCTTCAGAGTGTGTATGGCGAGTGCTCATTTGACCTTGTTTTCAGATATTGCACTTCAGTAGATTTCAGTATGCAAACAAACCAAATTGAAGGAATAACTATATTCCAGCTTTCCTGCTTCCAACTCAAAGACGATGGTTTTTTCACTTCATTCTAGTGTCATAGAATGGCTTTTCATTACCCAAACCTGCAAAGTGAAATATGGAATTGATAGTTTTTTATTTTTTTATTTTTTTTAAAAGTCAAATGATAATATTATAATCAGAAATAACAAATATAAATAATAATAATATATTATATTATTGAGAGTTTTTGATATTGTATATAAAATTGTTGATAATGATCAATATCTTAATCGTTTCGAGTTTTTATGAATGATAACAATTTTTTAAAAATTATATATATAAAGAAAAGGTAAGTACTTCCGACACTTAATTTTAGTAATTTTGTTATTTATATCATGAAAGATACCTAATGAAGTGGACATATTACAAGTATGCTAGAGTGGTGCACCTGTTAAGAACCTTTAAGCTATAAAGAATAGTGCAAGTGTAAAATGAGAGCTTAATACATTGTTATAATATCTTGAAGATATTTAGGGTTCCTTTTCATTCATCTTGCCTTGTTTAAAACTCATTAAACACCTTCAAAATGATCACCAAATACTAGATGGGTGTTAAGAAATGTATATTATCAGACAAAACACTATGAGAAGGTTACCTTCAATTGCAACACTAGTAATAGTAATGGGATGGTCATAATAACTCATTATTAAAGTAAATAAATTATTGTAAAACTTAAGATTTTTAATCTCCTAGAGTAGTTCAAACCAAAATCTTGGTAGGTGGTTCATTAGGCCACCAAAAATTAAGAAAATGGATCAAATAGGACTATTCTACAGTAAATAAGAGAGTTATTACTAATTTAGAAATTAAGCCTAACTTGACATTGGACCATTAATTTCATGTCATTTTTTGTCATTTAAATGTAGAAACATTTGAGCATGTAATCATCAAACAAATATATAGGATGTGGAAAGGATTTTGTGCAAATAAAGGATAATATGGAACTCCTCTAAAAATGCATTTGTTTTCCTTACTCTTATCTATAGAAGTTCATTTTTTTCCATCACAAGATGTTTTGTGTAACATGGGAATTTAAATCAATATTTTTATTGGAAAAACATATGATGAGATGAGTCATCCTATACTAATTATATTGTTGCATATCGTGTAATCATCCAATGAGACATCTTTTTTTTAAATGGTGCATAATGAGGAGAAGACATTGGACGATATTTATTAAGAAAACATGAGAAAAATAAATAACATCCAACCTAATTTTAAATGGTATCCACATTAGGCTACAGCTATTAGACATTGCAATGTGTAGATAGGTAATTTTGGAATGTGAGGAATTTAGGTTTCTCAAGGGAGTTGCAATAGAGATGGGATTGGTGCTCGAAAGATTGGATGGTGAAACATCTTGTTAGCTATTTTTCCTGCTACCCTCAATCCTAAGAGAAATTATAAAACCCTAAGCCATGGGATTGAACACCTAGGTCATACATTTAACCCCATCAACAGATTGTGGACAAGAAAATGCAACATAACAAGGCTTTCGTAGCCTTCTTCGTGCTTCAAGTTCCACTAGACTCGGGAGGGTATTTCCTATTGATTAATTATTATGACCTTTGTCAACACAATGTTCATTGGTATAACTTACGGGTGGATAATTCTCAAATTTACTAACAATGGGTACCAAAGAGTTGATAGCCCTGCTAATGTTAATCTCGTTTCCCTATTTACCTTCAGAGAATATTAAAGATTGCAATCTCCTGCATTACGATATGAATAACATTACAACGACAGTTTTCACATCATACCCATTTCCTTTTATTTTCCCTAGAGACGCACATTACAAAATTACATAACTAAATCAGAAAAAGGAAAAAAGGGAAGATATAAGATATATTGTTTATTTAGCTTTTCTATTATCATCGATCAGTACCTAATACACAAAATAGAGTCGAAAATGAATTGAAATGTAAACAACTAACTAGCAGTTTACTTGACATTAATAGGTTAAAGCAATGTTAGTGCCTTACACTAACTTAACCCCTTATGTTATTATAGAAATCATTCTTCAATCAATCTAATGAATACTCTCAAAATTACTACAACGTGTATGAAGGGTATTGATTTCTTTCTTAAAGAAAACCATCAAACACTGTTACACATTCACAAATACATGTGAAGACAAAAAATAGAACCCTTAGTATCTTCTATTCATATAAGATGAAGAGTATACAATAGAGACAATTTGTATGATATTGTTCATGACAATTTGTAAACTAATTCTAACTAGACCCATTTGGAAATTTTCTTTTTGTTTCCCCCACTATTTCTTCCAACTTGGCCCTAATATTACCTCTGATAATATAAAAATTTGCACCCCTTCTTTACAAGAATTCCTTTTATACTACAAGGAATGCATCGGGTTGTTTACAATTGGCCTCTTTTCAATGTGACACATTAGCAACATGTACAGAAAATAAGCTTCACAACCGGTCCAAAACAAGACAAAAAAAGATTATGCACACCAAAACTGACTTGATGGAGATTTATTCACTATTACTATCTAACTATTTTGAGTCATGCCACCATCGCGTTGCAGATGTCTCTGAGGAGGCATGCTTGGCACCATTCCAACTAAAAAAGAAGCTACACATCCTTGAAGAGGAGTTCCATGACAAAAGAAGTGGAGCATCCCCAAAGATAAAGGAGGAGTTGACAGTTCTAGAGTGGAAGCCATTCAAGTGGAAAGACGAGCTCAAAGAGCAATTCTCTAATCAAAGTGGGGGTTGTACCTTCCATAATTGCTCTGGATCAAACATGCCCTGCATTTGAGCAATCCACCCCCTTTCGTTGTTAAATTCCTTTCCTCTTTTGTTGCCTCTTTGCCATTTGGTGGTAAAGGGGAAATTATGGATAACCTTTGAAAAGTTCCTTGTGACTAAAAGGGCCTTTCAAAACCCCTTTGGTTATCCATCAGATTTTGAAAACCCCTTTGGCTCTAAAACAGTCTACGAGAATTTTCTCCATCCTGTATCACATAATTTATACTGTAGACACTTAAAAATAATTATTTTAATTATTTTTAATTCCTTGCATAATTAATTAATTAATTATGTTAATTCAAATTCCTCTCAATATTAATTAAATATAATTAATATTGTCACTATAGCATATGATTGATTTATTTAATAAATCAATCCCTTTCTTTATTCTTCTAAAAAAATCAAATCCTCATCTTAGCTAATTAATTTCAAATCATCTTCTTAATTCATTCTTCTAGAAACTCCCTAAACTCACTTAACATTATTCTTCTAATTTTTTATCCCCTCCACTCATTCTCTCTCCTACTCAAATTCTCCTACAAATATTAATCCCACCTAACATTTCCTCTAATCCTCCTCCTAATGAGTCGTTAATGGTTAATCAGCATGATTAGCCACAAAGTCAACTCTTTGTCCTTTTCATCCAGCCACTAGCTTTAAATTGTCTTTTCCTAGGTGAATGTAAGATTTTCGAAATCACACATTCCTCTAGGCATCCCCTCTCCCAAGGAATTTTTAATTCTTTTTTTTATTCCTCCAATCCCCATGATATCCTTTTTTGGAGAATTTTTAATCCCTCCAATGGATCTTGTGGAGTGTGGAGATACGAAATGCTTTTAAGGCATATTTCTTGGTCTCCACACCCTCTCTTGGACCTTGTGTGAGCTCACAAGTAAATCTTAGCCCTTCATCTCGAATTCATCCTAGCCATTTGTTTTCCTCTCCTCTTCCTATAAAATAGGGCTCCATCCCTTCATTCTACACATCTTGAAATCCAGTAAGTTTATGCTGCCCTTTTGAGCCTAGGAAATCATCTTGGCAGTTTCATCATTTTCATCCTTATCATCCTCTTGAAATCCCTTTCATGTTGTGCACATCATTAGAAAGCCATCCACATCCAGCAATCAAAGGAGCACATCAAGTGGAGCATTATCAAGGGGCGCCTTCACTTCATCAAGCTCAATCCGAAGGAGAAGGTAAAATGGCAAGGTGAAATGGTCTTTTAATGATATTTTAGCATTATGCATGTTTATTTCGTTATGTTTTGATCATTTGACCTTCAAATCTATTTTCCACTCTTCATTTTGGCATGCCCGGTGGGACCCACGTCCCTAAGAACTAATGTTTTTTTTAAGATTTTTGTGAGTTGTGAGACGGAGGTTCCAGAATAACGCGACTACGGAAAAAAAATAAAAAATTGTAGGTTCCAGAATAACGGCTCTATATTTCTGCGCAACAGCTTCTTTTCTATTTCTGTTGCATTTTTGTTTCTGTTGCATTTTTGTTTCTGTTCTTTTTTTGTTTCTATTTCAGTTTCAGCACGATAGCTCTGCGATTAGCGCGAGTGTTTTTGTGGGAATTTGAATTCCTGTTATCCGATCTGTTATTTTCTCTGTTATCTGCTCTATTTAATTATAATCTGTGTGAAAGTAGGAGAGTATGCTCTTGTCTATATAGACAATCAAAAATCCAGACCTTTCACTTTTCTATTCTGTTTAGCGTGACTGTATGCTCTTACCGCAGGAAAGTGTGAAAATAGGAGAGTATGCTCTTGTCTATCTAGACAATCAGAAATCTGGACCTTTGACATTTTTCTATCTGTTTAGTGCTACTGTCTACTCTGTTAATCTGTCCGAAATTTTTAGGCGCTAACTGTAGTCTGCATTATCTGCTCTGTTTAAAGATAATTTGTCTGACCGCAGGAAAGTGTGAAAGTAGGAAATTATGCTCGTCTATCTAGACAATCAGAAATTCGGACCTTTGACATTTTTTTTATTCTGTTAAATTTAGGGTTTCTGCTCTGTTAAATCCAGGGTTTCTGTTTGCGCTGTTAAATGTAGGGTTTCTATTTGCTCTGTTAAATCTAGGGTTTTTGTTTGCTCTGCTAAATCTAAGGTTTCTATTTTTTCGCCATATCTTCTTTATCTCGACTCCATTTTCCTCCAAACTTCACAAGATTCTCCGCATTGCCATTTTCTACATTTCCTTCCTTGGAGGCCTTATCCCAAAAATCCACTTTTTGAAGCCATAAATCCCATATTTCTCTATTTTTAGGGTTTGTCATTGTAGACACCTAAAATTGTCATGTCTAATTAAATAAATATTTTATTTATTTAATTATCTAAGCTTAATTCTTCTATTAATTAAATAAATCTTTATTTATTTAATTAATTCATTTATCCTCTTCTATCCTTATTTCTCATTTAAATAAATACATCTATTTATTTAAATTATCATTTTCCTAAATTAAATAAATATCTTATTTATTTAATTGATCTCACTTCTTCTATTAATTAAATAAATCTTTATTTATTTAATTATTTCATTAGCCTTTTCTACCTATGACACATGTCATTCATCTCTTAATTCATACACTACCTACCCCTTTCATTATTTTATTATTTCTTCTACCTACCCTCTAATCTTAGCCAACCTCCTTTTACACCTCTCAATCTTATCCCTCCATTTCATATTGTGTCTTCTATTTAAGGAGATGCCTTCTTGATTATCAAACCCTAATCGACAATTTGGAGGACTTGACTACACTACGATCCTACTTGCAACCACATTCCATTCTTTGTTGAGCTCTTGTGCATATAAAATCTGAGAGCAAATATATCAAGCAAGATCAATGGAGATAGGAAGAATGGAGATCAAAACCCTATTGGACATGTGATGGTATAATCTTTGTGATTTCATTTGATTTGCATTGTCTTAGGTAATCTTCATATGTTATGGTGGATCTTTGTTGTTGTTAGGCTAGGGTTTTGTAGTTGAATTCATTTAGCCTTTCAATCTTGTTATTATTGTTATCCATTTTCACCATACATATTTTGGCACGTCCGGTGGGACTCTTGTCCCTTTTACATTAACATCTTTGTTGCAGATTTTGTGTTTGAAGTTGTAGATCTGGCATTTTCAACAAAATTTTCGACATTCCCACGTCTGCGCACTTTCGGATCGCGTTTTTGTTTTTCTGGCACGTCTACGACATCTGGAATCGCGTCTGTATTACTGGCAATATTTTATTTTGCAGGTTCTGGGAAAGCACGTTTGTGTTATTTAGTCACGTCCGCGGTGTTTTTAGCCGCGTCTGTGACCAAGGGTCGCGTCTGTGTTCTTCAAACGCGTCTGTGCATCACAGAACCGCATCTGTGTCACGAAGTCACGTCTATGATCATTTTAATCGCGTCTGTGCTTTGCAGGATTTTCTATTTTACATTTTTTTGCAGAAACGCGTCTGTGAGGTGTTAAATAGCGTCTGTGTTGTGGAATCGCGTCTGTGTAGGGCAGAATCGCGTCTATGTAAGGTAAAATCGCGTCTATGTAAAATTAAAAAAAAAAAAAATTAGGTTTTCATTTTTTCGCCATTTTGTCTTGCATTTAATGTTTCAGATCTAGTTTATTTCGAGCAAACATTTTCAGATCTAGCTAGCAAAATTGGTACAGCTTGTCTTGAAAGCAAAATCGTTTGGTTGAAGGCCCCTATTTTCACAAAGTCTTTTGGGTTTTAAAATTTACCTAACTTGTGTGCTTGCAGGGAGGGGTGATCATTTGAAAACAACCCAAACTACTAACAAATCTTTGGTGCAGGTCCTTGGCAAGGTTTTTTTTGGATTTTTATTGTGTGCCTTGTTTTCATAGACTAGAAAACACTTCCATTGGTGCACTAAAATTGAATCATTGTCTTTTGTGTCTTGAGCAATAGGCTCTTTTTGTTTAATCTTTAGAGGGCATGTCTTCCCGTGTGGTCATTAGGACTACTAGTGAGAAGAGAACGACCCAAGTGGTAGCGAGGAAAACCCACCTCATCTGAACCACTATAAACAACTGTATTCATGGTGAAAACTATGGATAACGTGTGCTGATTAGTTCATACCGACACTATGTCTCCCCATAAACCCGTTTGATCAAATTTATTTGATCATTTGTAGGGCGTAACCCCTACCGACTGGAAGTCTTCTGTATTTACAAAGCTGAAAGTGCCGCATGTATGGCCACACGAGTGGATGCCCTTACTAGCACCATTTTGTTTTAGAGGCCCAAATCCTTCTAGTTGTTGGGGTAGGAGGTCGGACCTCTGGTAGTGGCCCACACACATACGGTTCTTAGTAGAGATACAAAGTTCGCCATGGGGAGTTTTCATGGGGACTGATGCTTGGCTGACCCGAGAAGTGAGTGCCGAGGGTGGAGCCAGCGAGGTCAAGCATCTAAGTATCCGCTCTGAATAGCGTAGCCTCGGGGGTAAAACCCCATGTGGGACAAACAACTATTGTCTTGGCCAGCCATAAGAATTGTGCTTGACTTATGTTAAACATTCAAAACATTCAAGACCAAACAGCAAAACATTGTGTCTTTTGTGTCTTCAAGTGTATGCAAAACAATTTTACATCAAACAACACACTTTTCTTGGAGTCATTGTCAGTCTAAACACTTGTAAACATTGAGTCCTCATCAACATTGTGTCCTCTTGTCACGAAAAATAGTCAAACAGTCAGATTGGGTCACAACAAAACAACTTCACAGATTGGAAAAATTGCACAAAATTTACAAAAATGCGTCTATGTCTGTTTTAACCGCGTCTGTGTTGTCTAGGTGCGTCTGTGAAGGGCAGAATAGTGTCTGTGTTTATAACAGCATTTGTGGGGAATATAAACTCGTCTGTGTCGGGTAACCGCGTCTGTGAAGTATACAGTCGCGTCTGTGTCCAAAAATTGCAAAAAAACTTACAGTCCAGCAAACATAAACAAGAAATCTCAGAAGCGCATCTGTGTTAAACAGAGTAGCGTTTGTGTCAGGAAACCGCGTCTGTGAAGTATACAGTCGCGTCTGTGTCCAGAATTGAAAAACTGTTACAATCCAGCAAGCAAAACACAGTCAGTTTCGGAAATCTTGAGCTTCCTAGGTCATCTCCCTAAGGTTTCATTTAGCATTCAACCTGTCCTTGGGTCTCACAAAGTCCATCATTGCTTTACATCTCTCATTACATTCACATTTGTCTAAACTTGAGTCAAAAGGTCACTTGCTTGTCCTCATCATACTTTGTCAACATACTACATACAACAACACTTTGCTAAGTGGTCCCTCATCAAGGTTTCTTACCTTTGGGTCTCATTTGGTCTTACTTAGGGTCAAGGTCAGCTTACCTCATCAAGAGAAACTATCCTCTCTTTGGAAGTCACACCTACTCTACTACATACATACTTGGTCTTACACTTTGGACATTGCAAGTACACTTCAGACTCATTTACATTTCATCCAACTCTTGGTCTTCCATACTCTTTCCATTTTTTCATCTAGTCTCACACATCTTGGTCAATACCTAGTTCATGGTTGAAACCCGTCTTCAAAAATCTAGGAGAGAAACTAAAGAGGCTCAAGAGTTTGCAAACATGAGTTCTTATGAGTATGACAATGATTTATTTTTCAATGCTAATCACACTACATTACCTGACATGGATGTCTATAGAAACATTCCAAATGTTGAGAACATGGACACTATAAACAACAATGCTACACACAATGACAATGTGGACAACTTTTTAGTACATTCAGCAGATGTGGAAGAATCCATTATGAATCCCCATTTCAATCGATTGGTTGAGGAAATAATGAGGAGGGATAGACAATACTTCTTACAAATGATGGCACAAATTGGAGCCAAGATACCTCATGATTTTGACATGTCTCTGTATATGGTGAAAATGGATAGCAATAAACAACAATATTGAAAGACTAAAATGGATTCAACCACAAAACCCTAGCCTAACAATGAACAAAGATCCACCATAACATATGAAGATAACCTAAGACAATGCAAAATAACTCAAAATCACAAAGATTATACCATCACATGTCCACTAGGGTTTTGATCTCCATTCTTCCTATCTCCATTGATCTTGTTTGATATGCTTGCTCTCAGATTTTTATGTGCACAAGAGCTCAATAAAGAACGGAATGTGGTTGCAAGTAGAATTGTAGTGTAGCCAAGTCCTCCAAAATCAGTCATTAGGGTTTGTCAATGAAGAAAGCATCTCCTTAAATAGAAGACACAATAAGAAATGGAGGGTTAAGATTGAGAGGTGTAAAAAGAGAGGTCGGCTAGGATTAGAGGGTAGGTATAAGAAATACCAAAATAATGAAAGAGGTAGGTAGTGTATGAATTAAGAGATGAATGACATGTGTCATGTGTAGAAAAAGATAATGAATTAATTAAATAAATAAAGATTTATTTAATTAATAGAAGAAATGGGATAATTAAATAAATAAAATATTTATTTAATTTAGGAAAGGGATAATTTAAATAAATAAATGTATTTATTTAAATGAGAAATAAGGCTAGAAGAGGATAAATGAATTAATTAAATAAATAAAAATTTATTTAATTAATAGAAGAAATAGGCTTAGATAATTAAATAAATAAAATATTTATTTAATTAGACATGACAATTTTGGGTGTCTACATTTTGCCCATCTTTGAGACAATGCGGCTTGTCGCGTTGTTTCAAAGAAGATAAGATGAACTGATACAGAGTTGCCCCAGAATAAGGAATTATATGCCCCCTCGAGAGATTGGATGAAAATGTCTGAAAAGATTGCAGACAATCTCTCGATAAGAAAGATGGAATAGAATGGGTTGAGTGGATAATGTGACAAAGTCACAGGATGAAGAATACTGACTCGGGAAATGAAGGGCAGGGCTAGGGTAGGCTATAAGATAGACCACAGGCAAAAGACATCCTCATTGTCATCCACACCCTTAGAAGATCACAGTGCAGAGCGAGAAAAGAGCAGCAGCAGTCAGCAGCGATGGCATTCGTTCATAGATTTGACCGTGTCCGCCGATTCCAGCGACCAGCCGATGCAGGAGAGCCGGTAAGTACCCAAAAACCTCCTCGTACTTTCACGCATTTCGAGTTTTGTCATAAATGCATGTTTAGGAGCAATAAATGCGCTAGGAATAGGATAGTTTAAAAGTGCAAAAACGCGCAACCGCGTCTGTGTCAGCGCCAGGCGCGTCTGTGTCCAACAGGCGCGTCTGTGTCGGATCCAGGCGCGTCTGTGCCTGGAACCGCGTTTGTGTTGTATGCGGACGCGTTTGTGAAATGTAGCAGCGTCTCTGATTTTTAATAGCGTTTATGTCATGTAGGGACGTCTGTGTCTGTTCGCGTTTGTGTCTGGCATAGGCACGTTTGTGTTCAAAAAGCGCGTCTGTGTTGCATAGGCGCGTGTATGTAGTCTATAAGCGCGTTTATGAGTTAAAAGCGCGTGTGTGTTGAAACAGTGCGTTTGTGTGTTTAAATGCATGGTTTTAGTCTTTTAGGTCAAATCGGCAGTTCTGTGATGAACGTACACTGTCGATTGGATAAGCTGCTGAGAGGATACACTCAAGCAGGTCCTCTAGGAAGATTAGGATAGATCAAGGCACTTTGTGATGAACAGGGAGCACCAGGATAGACAGCACTTTGTGATGAACAGGGAGTGCGAATGTGAGTGACACTTTGTGATGAACAGGGAATGTCACACACGTAGTACTTTGTGATGAACAGGGAGCACTACTAGGATAGATAGCAACACTTTGTGATGAACAGTGAGTGTCACTAGGGTAGATAACCATATGCATTTAGGTAGCAAGTAGCATTTTGTGATAAACAGTGAATGCCACGATAACTGACATGATTGATTTGCTTGACTGCAGGAGTATTTGCCGATGTTGGAGTCACGGGAGAGATTCCCGTCGACTCAGAGACTGCGACCAGAGTTGTCTATCCAGGACATGATTTCCATTGAGGAGATGGGTCTCACACATATGCTCTATGTGCCCGAGTTTCGGGCAAACATGGGGTTGCTGACTGCGTTGGCCGAGAGATGGCACTCAGAGACATGCACGTTTCACCTACCGATGGGTGAGATGACAGTGACATTAGAGGATGTATATAGGATTATACATGTTCCTATTGATGGAGAGTTGATCCTCTACGACCGTGACGGTGACAGGGAGGCCTTGAGATGGGTTTTTCAGGATCCTGAGTTGGAGATGCGAGCAGGTCATGTAGCCTGGGACACCATGACTGCCACAGGATTAGCATTGCCGGCAATTGTTGGGGGAGTCATCAGTGGATATTTGTGTCCAGACAAGGCCACACGAGGATTGGCAGTGGGCTGGGGAGGGGCCTTGGAGACGCTGATGGCAGAGCACACTAGGTATGCATGGGGGCCATGTGTCCTAGCACATTTGTATTATGAGCTGCATCAGTTTGTATATCATGGATCAGTGGGTTTGGGCTGCGGCATGACTCTCTTGCAGGTGTGGGCCTATGAGCACCTTCCCATCACACGGCCTATTCATTTCAGAGGCAGAGGACAGGGACAGAGTTTTGTGCACCTATATGCCATGATTACATCCCAGCCTCGGATTGAGAGATTGGAGCACTGGAGGAGAGTCATTGATGACATTGACATGGTGATCTGGAGGCCGTACCTGGGGTGCGAGGAGTGGGAGGACGACGCATTGGAGCTTCCCTACACCTTCCGGAGCAGGTACCTGATTGGGCGGACGCCCTATATATTAGAGAGACAGCTGGTGGACAGGGTATGCAGGCAGTATGGCAGGATTCAGAGGATGCCCCGAGGCTCGGGCATGTATGCTCGTACGGTCAGAGATCAGGTGCAGTTTGGCCCACTGCTATCATATGATCAGGCAGTGATGCAGCTAGCAGAGATGATGCCGATGCCATGGGACATGTGGCCAGAGGTAGATGATGCAGGGATGGACGCAGAGTACTCTGCGTACTGGGCAGAGCATCCATTTCCTAGATTGACAAATCCAGCAGAGCCCGTGGATGGAGAGGGTGGAGGAGAGGATGATGATGGAGGAGGGGATGGAGGTAGGGGCCGGCGGAGGCAGAGGGGAGTGGTGGGAGAGAGACGGGTAGCACCTCGGAGGGAGGGAGGACAGGAGAGAGCAGCTCCAGTGGTGAGAGGACGGGGTGGACTGCCCCTACAGGTGCCAGCAGCACAGGGTCCCAGAGAGGGACAGAGACAGGTGCAGCCAGAGGGACAGAGATAGGTACAGCCACAGGTACCTATACAGGCACAGGGACAGGTGCAGGAAGAGGCACAGGGACAGGCACCTGTAGAGGAGGAGCCACAGGCAGGGACGGAGAGCGGAGACTCTGAGGAGGATGAGGTGCTTAGGCTGCGGGAGATCTGCCAGGGCCAGGCAGATGAGATTGAGGATTTGGTTCGAGAGAGGAACCACCTCAGGATCAGGGTCTGAGATACAGAGCGGGAGAGGGATCAGGCTAGCCAGAGATATACAGAGGCCGAGACAGCTCTGAGGGCAGGGAGGCGGGCAGCAGAGGATGTAGGGGCAGGCTACGCATATGTTTTGCGAGCCGGAGAGGAGATCGCCTACTGGAGGGATCTATACTATGCAGTCGTGCCAGCAGATCAGCGGGCTAGGAGCTTCCATAGATCGTCGCGCACAGCGACGACTACGGGAGGGAGTCGCAGGAGACAGGCATCCAGTGGTGGGGTTATGGGGCCTCCACCACCACCAGAGAGACAGGGGGATCCTGGGGCAGGTCCATCTACAGCTCAGACTCCGTCGAGGTGAGGCGGCTCCGAGGGAGGGAGTTCCTCATAGCTATAGTGGACTCCCATTGTATCAGTATATGTACCATTATTGTATTGTAGACACCTACGGGTGATTCTTTTGTAGCAGCAGCTATATGTACGTGTACCTTATGTGATGAAATGTTCTTATGTGATACATGTTTTATGATATAGATGTTTATATGATGCAATGCAATACATCTTTGTTCTTTTATGTTGTATATGTGATGCATGATGCAAATGTGAATGTATGCAAATGAATATGATAATGCAAATGATTATTTACATAGCGAAAATGTGAGATGTGCTAACATGTGTATGCAGGATATGATGCAATTGTGATATCTATATGTATGTATGAAATGCTTATATGTGGTGATGTAGGTGCAACTACATGAAATGCAAATGTTTTTTTTTTTGTTTTGGTGTGTCATTATACTCAGTCATGTGATAGCGGGCTACGCAGACTCGAGAAGGACAATGGAAGTCAATCAAGAAAGGGGGATGGAAGACAGAAGATATGAACATGAAAGAGCTTCTTGTGCGTTATCATCATTGAGCTTTATTATGGCAGAATACGTTATGACAATCGAGGCATTTGTTCGGCCCAGAAAGTCATTGTACCTGTTTACATGGAGATAAGACAGTCACAAACAAGGAATGCCCCAGTTCATACTAGACTCACAGTGTCCTCATATCCTTGGACAAGTCATAGCATTACTAAAAGACAATCCACAGACAGCAAATGCAAATAGGTGACGATACCCCATCCTCGCCTTTCTAGTCAAAGACATCCTGGAAAAGCTAAAAGACATGTCACCAAAAGATAAAATCAAAAGAAAACCAAGACTCGACACCAACATCCACTGTAGTCCTCAAGTCTAGTGTCTCTTATCACTTGTTTAAGTCTTATTCGATTGTGGTCACAATGTTCACTTTCACAAAAAGGATTGATAGCACTGAACCATATGTTGTCTGAGTCTGTTAAAAGATTTGATTTTTTTGAAGCCCATTGTTGTTGTTGTGTCTCCTTGGAAGCTGACTGAATCCATGAAACTGATACTTTATTGTGGAGAAGACGAAACTTTATTGCGGATTGGCGATGCAAATGTTGCTTTATTGTGGATTGTGCGCGGATAGACTGAAGAAAGCTGAAAGAAACTGTACTCCTCGAAACATGTGATGTTCTTAGTTCCACACCCATTACTAGACGTAGGAATTGGCCGTAGTCACAGATAGGATCTGATTTATTATGGATGGAAAAGGGAGTGAAAGGGGAGGGTTATGGATGGCTAACCAATCTTGGGTAGATCAATAACAAGCCATGATGGGAATGGGTAAGTTTATTGTGAGCGAATAAGTTGTGAGTGTGTGCAAAGTGAAAGGATGAAAGTGAATCCTGAAGGAGGGAGGAGCAAAGTCCTTACGCATGGCGCTGGTGACCCAGTTTTCACCATGGTACTTGCCCAGGGCGCCACCGAAGTGGTTTTCACCGTTGGACGAAATTATTTCTCTTTACTTTTTTGTATTTTTCAATTTTTTTGTTGTCACAAGGCGCCTGTTTGCCAAGTTTTCACCAAGTAACGATTTTTTTGTTTTGTAATTTTTTTTGTATTTTTGAACTTTTTTGATTTTTTTTGTATTTTTGCATTAGGATATTCAAAAAGAGCTATGTGTAGAACCTGCGAAGGTGCATGTTGTTGATAGGATCCTCCAAAGATTCCCCTTCTGTAGTTGAGAGCTGATATGCCCCAAATCCATATGCTGCTGTGATGATGTAAGGACCAAGCCAGTTGGGTTCAAATTTGCCCTTCTTTTCTCTATCTTGCTGATTCTTGAGGTTCTCTCTGAGGACTAAGTCACCTACCTCAAATGTGCGAGGCTTGACCTTGTGATTGTAACTGCGACTCATTCGTTGTTGGTAAGCCTTGAGATGATTAAAAGCAGTGTGTCGTCGTTCCTCCAGCAGTTCTAGTTCTTGTAAGCGAGAGACCCTGTAGTCCTCATCATTGATTATGTTTCTCAAGGAGACCCGTAAAGAAGGCAACTCGACCTCAATAGGCAAGATGGCTTCAGCACCGTAGACAAGTGAGTAAGGTGTAGCTCCTGTAGGTGTGCGGACACTGGTACGATAGGCCCAAAGTGCGGGATTGAGTTGGACATGCCAGTTACGGCCAGCGTCGTCGACTGTCTTTTTAAGTATTTTGAGAATTGTTTTGTTAGACGCCTCAGCTTGGCCATTACCTTGGGGGTAATATGGTGTGGAGAAACAATGAGAGATATGGAAGCGCTCACAGAGTTCACAAACATCCTGGTTCTTGAAAGGACGTCCGTTGTCAGTGATAATGGAAGTAGGAATCCCGTATCGACAAATGATGTAGTTCAGGATGAAAGTAGCGATTTGTTTCCCAGTAACTTGTGTGAGAGGCACGGCTTCAATCCACTTTGTGAAATACTTTGTGGCTGTAATAATGAATTTATGTCCATTGGAAGAAGGAGGGTGAATCTTGCCTATGAGATCGAGTCCCCACTGACAAAAGGGCCAAGGAGATGCAAGTGGCTGTAGTTCCTGCGCTGGTGCATGTATGAGGTCTCCATGAATTTGACACTGCTTACACTTCTTGACAAACTGATATGCATCTTTTTCCATAGTAGGCCAGTAATATCCAGTCCTGATAAGTTTCTTGGCCAAGGTAGGACCACTAATATGCGGACCACATATCCCTTCGTGCACTTCTCGTAACGCAATCTGAGCTTCGTCACTCTCTAAACATCTAAGGAGGGTGCCATCTAGACCTCGTCGGTATAGGATATCAGCTAGGATAACGTATCGGGAGGATTGGCGGATGAAAGTGCGGCGTTGGTTGTTTGATAAATCGGGAGGTAAGATGTTGTCGTGAAGGTATGTGAATATGGAACCATATAACTGGGATTCAGGACCAACAACACATATCATTTCCGTAGGAGTGATCTCATATGACGGAATCAGCAGGTTGTCCACCAGGAACTCATAGCAGGTCTCATTTTGCGGTAGGTCAATGAGCGAAGCAATTGTAGCCATGGCATCAGCAGCACGATTCTGTTCTCTTGGTATCTGCTCAAACTCTATCTTTGCAAAGTGTTGTTTCAGATCATCTACCAGTTGTTTGTAAGGCATTAGCTTTTCATCTTTTGTTTGATAATCATCAATTGCTTGACGGATGACAAGTTGAGAATCCCCAAAAACACGAAGTTCTTGGATCTTCCACTGAACTGCAATCCTTAGCCCTGTTGTTAATGCCTCGTATTCCGCTATATTGTTGGTGCAAGGAAATGATAAGCGGTATGACTTTGGTATAGAATCACCTTGGGGAGTTATAAAGAGTATACCCGCTCCTGCCCCCTGCTGTGTGTATGAGCCATCAAAGTATAGTTGCCATGGCTTTGCAGGTGATATTGTTAGAATGGACTCATCTAGAAATTCTGACTGTAGAGGAACATCATCTATCATGGGAGCATCTGCCAGTTGATCTGCGATGGCTTGTCCTTTTATGGCTTTTCTGTCCACGTATTCAATGTCGAATTCACTCAAAATCATTACCCACTTGGCCAGTCGCCCCGTAAGTGTAGCTTTGTTGAGCAGATATTTTAGTGGATCAATTCTGGCAATCAACTTGGTCTTGTGAGTAAGCATGTAATGTCGTAATTTTTGTGAAGCGAAGACCACAGCGAGACATGCACGCTCAATTGGTGTGTAGTTCAACTCATATCCCACCAATGTGCGACTGATATAGTAGACTGCTTTTTCCTTGCCGTCAGGTATTTGTTGTGCTAGGAGTGCCCCCAGTGCTGTCGGAGTAGCTGATATGTAAAGTAGCAATGGTTGATCCGGAATTGGTGGCATCAAAACTGGCGGGTTCAAAAGATAGTCTTTGAGCGCCTGAAAAGCCTGTTGACAGTTCTCATCCCATTTGAACTTAATGTTTTTGTGTAGCAGGTGCTGGAAAGGATTGCACTTATCTGCAAGTTGTGCTATGAATCTTCGTATGGATTGGAGTCTCCCTTGTAAAGACCGAAGTTGACTGATATTCTTGGGTGGCGGCATGTCTAAGATAGCCTTGACTTTTGCTGGATCCGCTTCTATTCCTCTTTTAGACACAATGAATCCTAGGAGCTTCCCGGAGGTTACTCCAAAGACACATTTCTTTGGATTTAATCTTACCTTGTATTTTTCCAGCCTATCAAAAGCAACTGAAAGTATGTCCAAGTGTGTATTTCTGTCTATTGATTTAACCAAAAGGTCGTCAACATAATCTTCCACCATTACATGCATGAGATCATGGAAGATAGTAGTCATGGCTCGTTGATACGTGGTACCTGCATTTTTCAGCCCAAAGGGCATGACATTCCAGCAGAAGGTTCCCCATGGACAAGTGAATGAGGTTTTATGTTGATCTTCAGGTGCAATCTTGATCTGATTATATCCAGAAAATCCATCCATTAAAGATAACATCTCATGGCCTGCTGTGAGATCAACAATTAAATCAATGTTTGGTAGTGGGAAATCGTCCTTCGGACAAGCCTTGTTGATGTCCCTGAAGTCTGTACATATTCGGATGCTGCGATCTGGTTTGCTAACAGGTACCAAGTTGGAAATCCATTCAGGATAATCAATTGGGCGTATGAATCCTACATCTAGTAATTTCTCTAGCTCTGCCTTGACTAGCAATGCCACCTGTGGATGCATTTTCCTCAATTTCTGTTTTACTGGTTTTGCCCCCGGTTTGACTGTTAAATGATGCATTACTAAGTCGGGGTCTATTCCAGGCATATCAGCATAAGACCATGTGAAGTTGACTTGTCGTTCCTTAAAGAAGCTTATGAACCTTGCTTTCTCGGCCTCTGTCAATGATTGAGCCAAAAAT
This sequence comes from Cryptomeria japonica, assembly GCF_030272615.1. Classification (NCBI taxonomy): domain Eukaryota; kingdom Viridiplantae; phylum Streptophyta; class Pinopsida; order Cupressales; family Cupressaceae; genus Cryptomeria; species Cryptomeria japonica. The sequence goes on from NC_081413.1 coordinate 394,871,676, forward strand.
ATGTTATGTGGAACCTCTGCTGTACCAATGTTTGTCTTTATAGTCTCCTCTACCAACATGGATGATTTTTCCTCGTATGATGCTGGGAGAATGTCAAGCCTTCCATCTTCGGGCGCCTCAGAGAGGTTTTCACCTTCAGATACGTCCTTTCTTTTTACTTTTTTAGAGTCAGAGAGCGCCACAGTGTGGTTTTCGCCATAAGACCCTTGTTTTGTTTTTATTTTCACATTTTTGCGACTAGAAGGCCCGACACCCTCACCAAAGTATGCCATGTTATTTAGCTCTATGGCGTATCCTGCTTTATGGTCTCCAAGAGGAAGATCATCGCGAATGCCAAGATAATCAACAATAGCTTCGTCATTTTGAAATGTATCAAACTGTGGTGGTCCATCCTGATCCCAGTCAATGAGTTGGGGGTGAACGAGGGGAAGGTCTTTAGTGTTCTTAGAGTCCGCAAGGCTAATAGTGAAGATGTGGTTATATTCAGGTATGTCAAGGTAGTCATCGAGGTCGTCAATGGCACTCTCCTCATCAGTGTCGATCGTGAGTGAGTCCAAATTATCATCACTAGTAGCACCCTCAGGGACAGGTGTCCTCATCCTATGTGATCCTGACCTAGGGCCTTGAAACGAAGCTTGTGCGGGATCCTTATGGGTCGGTTCTTGACCAACTCTGAATTTCTTGTAAAACTCCTCCTCCTCTGTAGGTTCATCTGGCTCTCTAAATGTCTCATTGAGTTCATAGTCGCTGGAGGATTTGTCTGAACCCCATTCCCACTCATTGGAGTCTGTGGAATAATTATCCTCTTGTTGAACTTCAGCCACTTTGACTCGCCATATCTGTTTTGTTCTCTTATTTTGAATCTTGGGATTTAGAAAACCAAGCCCCTTGGAGCGTTCCCTTCTTGTAGTTAGCTCAGGTTGTAGAGGCTCCATGACACCTTCTTTGCGTAGTCCGAGAGGGCTTTTTCCATCATACCCGAATCTCTGCAGAATTTTGAAACCTTTACCATAGTTTTCACAGGGTATTATAATTTGATCATGTGTATCATCTTCAGCGTCCTTATATAGCATTTTATATAAATTTTCTTCCTCTAGTTCGCCCCATTTTTGAAAGACGGTAGGATCCCATTTGAGTAGCATGATGGAGATTTGCTTATTAGGATGTGGCCTCCCATATTCCTTGGGGGAGTTCATGACTTGTCGTAAGAACATTGTTTGATTCAGAGTGTATTCTCCCATGCCTTTGTCTTGAAACTTGGCTCTAAGTTCACCTTGTTTGGATGTCGAGGGCTTTAATGACTCAGGATCAATATATGCTGAAGAAGGAGTAGCCTCACGATTGCTGGGAATGATAATCTCAGTATGTGATCTCAAGTTATTGCAATATATGAATGGATTTGGATCACCATTGACCGTTACCTCGACTCCATTATGAGGAAATTTTATGCACTGATGGTACGTTGATGGGACTGCTCTCATTTCATGAATCCACGGACGTCCCAGCAATATGTTATATGTGAGGTCTAGATCCAGGACTTGACAAATCACGTCCTTTGTGACTGGCCCTATTCTTAGTGGTAAGATGACCGTGCCCTTGGACGAACACTCTTCATCATCATAAGCCTTAATGGTAATTTGGTTCATAGAATTCACAGCTTTGTCAGAATATCCCAATTGTCTGATGGTGCTCAATGTACAAATATTAAGACCTGCTCCTCCATCTATCAGGACTCGTTTTATTCGGTGTTTATGTATGAAGGCTTCAATATGTAGAGGTGCATTATGAGGCTGACTTATGGAGGTGTCATCGGCTTCTGTGAATGTGAGGGAGTGTGGAATGGATAGGTATCCCACCATGGCTTGAAACTGATCCACGTTCAGATCAGTAGGGACAGCAGTATCTCTCAAGGTTTTATCAAGGATAGCTTTATGTGCAGGAGATATACGTAAGAGCTCAAGAATAGAGATGAGTGCGGGTGTTTTCCCTAATTGCTCTACAAGGTCGTACTCAGGCTTAGTTGACAGAAGATTGGTATTCTTAGTAGAGGTACCTGGCAATGTGATCTTACCTCGACGGGTTGTAACATGACATTCAGAGGTAGATGTGGATGAAGATCCCACACCTTTTAGGACAATTTTGGGTCGCTGAGGAGGATTCTCAGGATTTTTATTTTTGATAGTAATGGTAGAAATATGATTGTCCATTGAGATGTGATTAATAGTGGAATCATAATTGTAAGATGTTCTAGTGTAATTGGCTTGATCATCTGTGACTTTGCCTTTTCCCTTGTCATGTTTTGGGAATGGTTCCTTAAACACCTCATGCTCTTGGTTAGATGAATGTCCCTCAATCTCAATATCTCCTCTGTCAATGAGATCTTGTACAATGTTTTTCAATCGATGGCAATTACTTGTCTTATGACCCTTGCTCTTATGAAATTCGCAATATTCATCATCATTCCACCAATTCGGTTTTACCTTCGGTTCATATGGAGGAAAGTCTGGGACCGTGATCACTTTGTTTGCTACAAGCTTTTTGAATACTGATTCAAGTGGTTCTCCCAATGGAGTGTACTTCCTTCGTGGTTTAGTAGCCGTTTGATTGTTCACTTGATTGTTGGTAGAACTTGATCCAGAAAAGACGAACTTTGGTCTCACTGTGTTGGCATCAACAACACCATCATTAACTGTGTTCTTGTTCTTGTTCCAAAATTTTGGTTTGTCCTTTCCCTTGAAGTCCTCTTTGTTTTCTTTGAATAGTTTGATAACTCCTTGTTCAATCAAGACCTTTTCTGTTGCTAGGCCCTTTTCAATGACATCCTTGAATGTAGACAAACAAGCTTTTCTGAGATCATAACCAATAGCCTTGTTAACGTTTTGTGTGAACATCTCCACCATTTGTTTCTGCGGGATTTCACAAGAGCATCTGCTAGCTAAGTTTCTCCATCTTTGTAAAAATGACGCAAAAGATTCTCCTTCTTTTTGTTTCGTATTGCACAAGGTAGTAACTGAGACATCTGTTTCAATGTTGTAAGAGAAATGTTGGATGAATGCCTCTGCCAAGTCGCCCCATGACTTAATACCAGGAGGTAATTGAGAAAACCATTCCATCGCTTGATCTCCTAAGCTCTGTGGGAACAACCTCATTAAGTATGTTTCTTCTGCGGCTACCTCAATGCAAGCTATGAAGAATTGTCTTATATGTGCCTTGGGGTCTCCTCTCCCTCTATATTTGTCAAATTTCGGTGTTACAAAGTGCGGAGGAAACGGAGGCATTGGAATGCTCTTATCAAATGGATAAGGGCATATATCTCTCATAGTATATGTGGGTTTTGATGTGCCCATGTCTTCCACTTTCTTTTGTAGATCTCTAATTTGTTGCTCCAAATTATTTTTGAGAGGAGATGGATTTCTTGTAGCATATCCCATGTTTGAAACACCCATTTGAGGAGGAGCTTGTTGCATGTATGGATGATACTGATCATAGACATGTCCATATGGAGGTCTATATTGTTGCGACATGTATGGAGCACTTGGCATAATTTCTTGTTGAGGGACCCCATATCTGTTTTGTGTATATAAACCATATTCAATAGGCCTTTCATTTTCCATTGTGTTGCCCCCAATTTTGGCATGAGGTCTCCTTGTGTCAAAATTTTGAGGAAGTCCTTGAGTATCCATTTGTCTTGGTTGACCCATATCTTGAGCATGTGTTTGAGCATAGGGCCTCCATGATGGTCTTTGAGTGTAAGTATCATGCATTTGAGCTTGTGTATGTGGGATTGCTGGTTTCTGAAGCAAAACTGATGGTGACTCCGGCATCATATTATTTGGTCCTCCACTATTAAGTTGAGTTTGTTGTGAAGGTCTACTTTCTATAAGTTGAGATAAGTCAAAATCATGTGGTATTTTAGCTCCACTTTGTGCCATCATGTTTAGGAAATATTGACGATCTCTCCTCATTATCTCTTCAACCAATCTATTGAATTGAGGATCCATTATAGATTCTTGTATGTCTGCTGATAGTATTGAAGAATTGTCCACATTATCATTGTGTGTAGCGTTGTGTATAGCGTTTGCGCTTTCCATATTTGGATTGTGTCTATAAACATTCATGTCTGGTAATGTAGTGTGCTCAGGATTGTAGAAGACATCATTGTCATACTCATAAGAACTCATGTTTACGGACCCTTGAGCTTCTTTAGCTTTTCTCCTAGATTTTTGAAGACGGGTTTCAACCATGAACTAGGTGTTTAGCAATATGTGAGAACCTAGACGAAGAATGAAAACAGTATGGAAGACCAAGAGTTGTATGGAGTGTAAATGAATCTGAAGTTTACTTGCAATGTCCAAAGTGTAAGACCAAGTATGTATGTAGTAGAGTAGGTGTGACTTCCAAAGAGAGGATAGTTTCTCTTGATGAGGTAAGCTGACCTTGACTCTAAGTAAGACCAAATGAGACCCAAAGGTAAGAAACCTTGATGAGGGACCACTTAGCAAAGTGTTGTAGTGTGTTGACAAAGTATGATGAGGACAAGCAAGTGACCTTTTGACTCAAGTTTAGACAAGTATGAATGTAAAATGAGGTATGAAGCAATGATGGACTGCGTAAGACCTTAGAACAGGCTGAATGCTAGATGAAATCTGAAGAGACAACCTAGGAAGCTCAAGTATGCCGAAACTGATTTCTTTGTTTGCTTGATTGTTAAACTTTTCAAATCCTGACACAGATGCCTCTGTATACTTCACAGACGCGGTTTTAATACACAGACGCTATTCTGTTTGACGCAGACGTGATTATGAGATTTTCTGTTGATGTTTGCTGGGACTGTAACAGTTTTTTGCAATTGTGGACACAGACGCGACTGTATACTTCACAGACGCGATTTACAGACACAGACGTGTCTATGTTCGACACAGACGCCGATAAAAACACAGACGCTATTCTGTACTTCACAGACGCGTTTATCAGACACAGACGCGATTTTAACCGACACAGACGCGTTTCTGCAACCTTAGTGCAATCTTTCCTATATGTGAATTTGTTTTGCTATGACCAAATCTGATTTTTCGACTGTTTTTCGTGACAAGAGGACACAATGTTGATGACCCAATGTTTGCAGACTGTTTAGACTCCAAAAAGTGTGTTGTTTGATGTAAAAAGTTTTTGCATACACTTGAAGACACAAAAGACACAATGTTTTGCTGTTTTGTCTTGATTGTTTGAATGTTTATCATAAGTCAAGCACAATTCTTATGGCTGGCCAGGACAATAATTGTTGATCCCACATGGGGTTTTACCCCCGAGGCTACGCTATTTAGAGTGGATACTTAGATGCTTGACCTCACTGGCTCCACCCTCGGCACTCACTTCTCGGGTCAGCCAAGCATCAGTCCCCATGAAAACTCCCCATGGCGAACTTTGTATCTCTACTAAGAACCGTATGTGTGTGGGCCGCTACCAGAGGTCCGACCTCCTGCCTCAACAACTAGAAGGATTTGGGCATCTAAAACAAAATGGTGCTAGTAAGGGCATCCGCTCGTGTGGCCATACATGCGGCACTTTCAGCTCTGTAAATACAGAAGGCTCCCAGCCGGTAGGGGTTACGCCCTACAAATGATCAAATAAATTTGATCAAACGGGTTTATGGGGAGACATAGTGTCGGTATGAACTAATCAGCACACGTTATTCATAGTTTTCACCATGAATACATTTGATTATAGTGGCTTGCAAGAAGATGGCTTTTCTTTTGCTACCACTTGGGTCGTTCTCTTCTCACTAGTAGTCCTAATGACCACACGGGAAGACAGGCCCTCTAAAGAGTAAACAAAAAGAGCCTATTGCTCAAGACACAAAAGACAATGATTCAATTTTAGTGCACCAATTGAAGTGTTTGCTAAGCTATGAAACAAGGCACACAATAAAAATTACAAAACCCTAGCTAAGGCCCTGCAACAAAATTGTTAGTAGTTTGGGTTGTTTCAAATGATAACCCCTTCCTGCAAGCACACAAGTTAGGTAAATTTTAGAAAACCCAAAAAGACTTTGTGAAAAGGGGCCTTCAACAAAAACGTATTTGCCTCCAAAGCAAGCTGCACAAATCAAGTTAGCTAGATCTGCAAAGGTTAGCCAAAAATAAACCAGATCTGAAACCCTAAGTACAAAATCCGAAAACCCGAATCGAAAAACTTGAAAAATTTGCAAAACAGAATGCACAGACGCTGTTATACCAGACACAGACGCGTCTGTCCGACACAGACACGGTTCTGTGATTCTCAGACGCGATCTAAGAACACAGACGCTTCTTTCCTCTACAGACGCGATAATATGATGAACAGACGCGATTCAGAATCACAGACGCGACTTTCGGAGACCTGCAAAAATAGAAAATGACAGAAACACAGACGCGATCCAAGATATGACAGACGCCTCTGAAATACAAAAACGCGATCCGAACACTCGCAGACGCGGAAAAAACCTAAAATGTCGTCGAAATCGTCCGATCATCAACTTCAAAAATGCAAAATCTGCAACAAAATGTTAAATGCAAAGGGACAAGAGTCCCACCGGGCGTGCCAAAATGTATATGGTGAAAATGGATAGCAATAAACAACAATATTGAAAGACTAAAATGGATTCAACCACAAAACCCTAGCCTAACAATGAACAAAGATCCACCATAACATATGAAGATAACCTAAGACAATGCAAAATAACTCAAAATCACAAAGATTATACCATCACATGTCCACTAGGGTTTTGATCTCCATTCTTCCTATCTCCATTGATCTTGTTTGATATGCTTGCTCTCAGATTTTTATGTGCACAAGAGCTCAATAAAGAACGGAATGTGGTTGCAAGTAGAATTGTAGTGTAGCCAAGTCCTCCAAAATCAGTCATTAGGATTTGTCAATGAAGAAAGCATCTCCTTAAATAGAAGACACAATAAGAAATGGAGGGTTAAGATTGAGAGGTGTAAAAAGAGAGGTCGGCTAGGATTAGAGGGTAGGTATAAGAAATACCAAAATAATGAAAGAGGTAGGTAGTGTATGAATTAAGAGATGAATGACATGTGTCATGTGTAGAAAAAGATAATGAATTAATTAAATAAATAAAGATTTATTTAATTAATAGAAGAAATAGGATAATTAAATAAATAAAATATTTATTTAATTTAGGAAAGGGATAATTTAAATAAATAAATGTATTTATTTAAATGAGAAATAAGGCTAGAAGAGGATAAATGAATTAATTAAATAAATAAAAATTTATTTAATTAATAGAAGAAATAGGCTTAGATAATTAAATAAATAAAATATTTATTTAATTAGACATGACAATTTTGGGTGTCTACAGTCTCAAATAATGGAACATAGACCTTTGCAACAACCTCACTCCAACATGGATCAAAGGAGACCTAATAGTGGAGGAAATAGAGGACCACACATGGTACCTAAATCACCATCAGCTTTGCTTCAAAAACCAGAGGTCCCACATACACATGGTCAAACATATGATACTCACCTTCGCAGACCATTATGGAAGTCTTATGGAGAAAAATATGCTCAATCACATATCAATGCTAAGGATCAACCACCAAAGCAATGGGATATTCCAAGGCATGCTCAAAATTTGGACACAAGGAAACCTCATGTCAAATTTGGGGGCAACACAATAGAACATGACATGCCTGTAGAATATGGTATACATGCGCAAAATAGATATGGGGTTCCTCAACATGAATCTATACCAAATGGTCCATATACGCAGCATCACTATAGACCTCCTCCATATGAACATGTGTATGATCAATATCATCCATATATGCAACATTTACCTCCTCCAATGGGTACCTCAAACATAGGATATGGTCCAAGAAGTCGATCTCCACCTAAGAGCAGTTTGGAACAACAAATCAGGGACTTACAAAAGAAAATGGAGGACATAAATGCACCAAAGCCAACATACACAATGAGAGACATATGTCCTTATCCATTTGACAAGAGCATTCCAATGCCTCCATTTCCTACACACTTTGTGACACCTAAATTTGACAAGTATAGAGGAAAAGGGGATCCTAAGGCACACATAAGACAATTTTTCACAGCTTGCATTGAAGTAGCTTCAGAAGAGACATATTTGATGAGATTATTCCCACAAAGCTTAGGCGATCAAGCTATGGAATGGTTCTCCCAACTTCCACCTGGAATTAAGTCATGGGGTGACTTAGCAGAGGCATTTATTCAACATTTCTCCTATAACATAGAGACAGACATATCAGTCACTACTTTGTGTAACACTAAGCAAAAAGAGGGAGAATCTTTTGCATCATTTTTACAAAGATGGAGAAATCTAGCCAACAGATGCTCTTGTGAAATTCCACAAAAACAAATGGTAGAAATGTTCACCCAAAATGTTAACAAAGACATAGGCTATGATCTAAGGAAAGCTTGTTTGTCCACCTTCAAAGACGTTATTGAAAAAGGCTTAGCGACAGAAAAGGTCCTAATTGAACAAGGAGTCATTAAGATATTTAAGGAAAATAAGGATGACTTTAAAGGAAAAGACAAGCCAAGATTTTGGAATAAAAATAAGAACACAGTCAATGATGGTGTTGTTGATGCCAATACAGTGTGACCCAAATTCATCTTTTCTGGATCAAGTTCTACAAACAATCAGGTGAATACTCAAACAACTTCTAGATCACGAAGGAAGTACACTCCATTGGGAGAACCACTTGAGTCAGTTTTCAAGAAGTTAGTGGCAAACAAGGTGATCACAATTCCAGATTTCCCGCCATATGAACCAAAGGTCAAACCAAATTGGTGGAATGATGATGAGTATTGTGAATTTCATAAGAGCAAGGGTCATAAGATAGGAAATTTTCATCGAGTGAAGAACATCATACAAGATCTCATTGATAGAGGTGACGTTGAGATTGAGGGACATTCATCTAATCAAGAACATGAGATGTTTAAGGAACCATTCCCAAAACATGACAAAGGAAAAGCTAAAGCCACAGAGGATCAAACCAACTATACCAGAGCATCCTATAACTATGATTCAGCTATCAATCACATCTCGACAGACAATTATGTCTCTACCATTATCATCAAGGACAAAACGCCTGAGAATTCTACCCAAAGACCCAAGATTGTCCTAAAAGGCATTGGATCTTCTTCCGAACCTACCTCTGAATGTAATGTTACAACTCATCGAGGTAAATTCACTTTGCAAGGTGCTCCAGCTAAAAACACCTCTTCCTCATCAACCAAACCTGAGTATGACCTTGTAGAACAGTTAGGGAAGACACCTGCACTCATCTCCATACTTGAACTCTTGCGCATATCCCCCACACATAAATCCATTCTTGACAAAATCTTGAGAGAAACTATTGTTCCTACTGATCTGAACGTGGACCAATTTCAAGCCATGGTGGGATACCTTTCCGTTCCACACTCCCTTACATTCACAGAAGCTGATGACGCCTTTGTAAGTCAGCCACATAATGCACCACTACACATTGAAGCCTTCATTCACAAACATTGAATAAAATGAGTCCTGATAGATGGAGGAGCAGGTCTAAACATTTGTACATTGAGCACTATTAAACAATTGGGATATTCTGATAAAGCTGTGAATTCTACAAATCAAATCACCATCAAGGCATATGATGGAGGAGCAGGTCCAAGGGCACAGTCACCTTACCTCTCAGAGTTGGGCCGGTTACAAAGGATGTGGTTTGTCAAGTCCTAGATCTAGATCTCACATACAACATACTCTTGGGACGTCCATGGATTCATGAGATGAGCGCGGTCCCTTCTACATATCATCAATGTATCAAGTTTCCACACAATGGAGTTGAAGTGACTGTCAAAGCGGATCCAAATCCATTTATATATTGCAATAATCTGCGACCTAGATCAGAAATAACAATTCCAGCCAATCGAGAAGTTGTTCCATCTTCAACATATGTGGATCCAGAATCATTGAAAGCTTCTACATCCAAACAAACAAAGCACAAAGAAAACTTCAAGTTTAAAGACATGGGATGTAGTGAGTATATATTTCATGTTGACCAACTCTCATTGTCTCCTAAGGTATTCAGTCAACAAGAACAACCTACAAACAATTTGCAATGCCAAGGAATTGGGTGTGAACCACCTAGTGTTGTGGCTACTAAGTCTGAATGCAAATCTCCTCCAGTGGTGCAAGCAACTCTTGATATCAATAGTCCTATGAGTGGTTCCAACAAAGAATCTATTGAGAATATCGCCAGCCCTCTTTTGAACTCACATAGCTCTACTATTTCATCCACTCATTCCATTTCCACTCCACTTCCAAACTTGGATCAACAAGAATTACAAAAGCCCTTACTCATTGAGGATCAAAAATCAAGCTTTGAAAAGAAAAATCTAAAAGTCAAAAATAAAGAAAAGTGCTTTAGTCCAAATCAAAATCAAAAGCTACTGGACTCTGCAAAAATCAAGGTCAAGGATAAAAATCCAATGAAAGAAAAAGAGCAAGAGTTGATCTCCCCTAATATCAAAATAACTGGGGGCAAAAATTCTACAATTGCAAGTCAAAAAGATTACTTGTTGATCCTAAGTCTCCATCATAAGCCTTCATAGCTCATCTACTTGTTCCACACATCCATTCCCTTCTGGTGATACATCATGGACCTTTAATGGAGCTTCCTTGAAGGACTTTGTTATCAAGGATGCCCAAACTTCTTCAGGTGACACACATACGGGCCTATGTAGTCCACACACTAGTAATTCTATCTCAATTCCTTCATCGAGAAAGACATTCACTCGAGCTACATATCATTTAGTCAAGGAACGTCACAGCTACAATCATAAAGTCAAGCCTCGCATATTTGAGGTAGGTGACTTGGTTCTCAGAGAAAATTCCAAAAATCAGCAAGACAGAGAGAAGAAGGGCAAGTTCGAACCAAATTGGCTTGGTCCTTACATAATTACAACAGCATATGGATCTGGGGCATATCAGCTTTCAACTACAGAAGGTGAACCTTTGGAGGATCCTATCATGAGCATGCACCTTCACAGATTTTACACATAGCTCTTCAGAGTATCCTAATTTCAAAAAAAAAAAAAAAATCAAAAATACAAAAAAATCAAAAATTTCAAAAATACAAAAAAATTATAAAACAAAAAAATCGTTACTTGGTGAAAACCTGGCAAACAGGCGCCTTGTGACACAAAAACACTGAAAAACTGAAAAAAGTAAAGAGAAATAATTTCGTCCAACAGTGAAAACCACTTCGGTGGCGCCCTAGGCAAGTAACATGGTGAAAATTGGGTCACCAGCGCCATGCGTAGAGACATTGCTCCTCCCTCCTTCAGGATTCTCTTTCATCATTTCACTTTGCACACACTCACAACCTATTCGTTCATAACAAACTTACCCATTCCCATCATGGCTTGTCAAATTGATCTACCCAAGATTGGTTAGCCATTCATAATAAACATTCCTTTTCATCCCTTTCCATCCATAATAAATCAAATCCTATCTGTGGCTAAGGAAAATCCTACGTCTAGTGATGGGGGTGGAACTGAGAATGTCACATGTTTCGAGGAGTACAGTTTCTTCCAGCTTTCTTTAGTCTATCCGCGCACAATTCGCAATAAAGCAACATTTGCATCACAGATCCGCAATAAAGTTTCATCTTCTCCGCAATAAAGTATCAGTTTCATGGATTCAGTCAGTTTCAGATGAGACACAGCAGCAACAATGGGCTTCAACAAATCAAATCTTTCAACAGACTCAGACAACATTATGGTTCAGTGCTATCTATCATTTCTGTGAAAGTAAACATTGTGACCATAATCAAATAAGACTTATAAAAGTGACAAGAGACACTAAACTTGAGGACTACAGTGGATGTTGGTGTCGAGTCTTGGTTTTCTTTTGATTGTATCTTTCTGGTGACATGTCTTTTAGCTTTTCCAGGATGTCTTTGACTAGGAAGGCGAGGATGGGGTATCGTCACCTATTGGTATTTGTTGTTTGTGGATTGTCTCTTAGTAATGCTATGACTTGTCCAAGGATATGAGGACACTGTGAGTCTAGTGTGAACTGGGGCATTCCTTGTTTGTGACTGTCTTATCTCCGTGCAAACAAGTACAATGACTTTCTGGGTCGAACATATGCCTCGATCGTCATAACCTACTTGCCATAATAAAGCTCAATGATGATAACGCACAAGAAGCTCTTTCACTTTCATATTTTCTGTCTTCCATCCCCCTTTCTTGATTGACTTCCATCATCCTTCTCGAGTCCGTGTAGCCTGCTATCACATGACTGAGTATAATGACACACCAAAAACATTTGCATTTCATGTAGCTGCACCTGCATTACCACATATAAGCATTTCATACATACATATAGATATCACAACTGCATCACATCCTGCACACAACACCTGTTAGCACAATTTACATTTGCATTATCATATTCATATGCATTACATACATTTACATTGGCATTGGCATAACATTTTAAAACATAAAAGAACAAAAATATTGCATTACATACATATTTGCATCCATATCATAAGCATCACATAAGAACATCTCATCACATAGGTACACATGCATATAGTTGCCGCAAAGATGAATCATCTCATATATATATATAAAGTGTCATGATACAATGATGTCAAAATCATATGGCTACAATCACCCGCAAGTGTCTACAATACAAAAGAATGGTACAACACTGATACAATGGGAGCCCTCTAAGGCTATGATGAACTCCCTCCCTCGGAGCCGCCTGGCCTTGATGGAATCTGAGCCCCTGAAGGACCCACCCCAGGATCATCCCGCCTATCCCCTCTATCGAGTGGTGGTGGAGGACCCATGACCCCACCACTAGATGCCTGCCTCCTCCGACTCCCTCCCGTAGCTGTCGTTGTACGCGACGGTCTATGGAAGCTCCTCGCCCGCTGATCTGCTGGCACTGCACCGTAGTAGAGGTCCCTCCAGTACCCTATCTCCTCTCTAGCCCGTAGGACATATGCATATCCTGCCCCTGTGTCCTCCGCTGCCTGTCTCCCAGCCCTCAGCGCTGTCTCAACCTCTGTATAGCGCTGGATAGCCTGATCTCTCTCCCGCTCAGTATCTCTAAGCCTCATCCTGAGCCGATCCCTCTCCCTCTCCAGCTCCTGTATTTCATCTGCCTGGCCCTGGCAGATCTCCCTGAGCTCAATCATCTCATCCTCCTCTGAGTCAGCCCCCTCTGCCTCTGCTTGTGGCTCCTCCTCTGCGGGTGCCTGCCCCTGTACCTGTACCCGTACTGGTGCCTGTACGGGTACCTCTCCTTGTACCTGTCCCTGTCTCCATCCCTGCTCCTGTGCCTATACTGGCACCTGTCCCTATACCTGTCCCTATCTCTGTACCTACCTGGGACCTTGTGCTGCTGGTACCTATAGGGGCAATCCGTCGTGACCCCTCACCACCCGAGCCTGCCTCTCCTCCCCACCCTCCCTCTGAGGTGCAACTCGCCTCTCTCCCACTACTCCCCTCTGCCTCCGTCAGCCTCTACCCCCATCACCTCCACCATCATCATCCTCCTCACCACCACCATCTCCCTCCAGTGCCTCTCCTGGATCTGTCAACCGCGGGAATGGATGCTCTGCCCAGTACGCTGTATACTTTGCATACATCCCGGCATCCTCAATCTTAGGCCACATGTCCCAAGGAAGAGGTATCATCTCCACCAGCTGAGTCACTATCTAATCATATGACAGTAGCAGCCCAAACTGTGCCTGATCTCTGACGGTGCGGGCATACATGCTTGATCCTCGGGGCATCCTCTGAATCCGGCCAAACTGTCGGCCAACCCTATCCACCAGCTGCCTCTCTAGCACATAGGGCGTCGGCCCAATCAAGTACCTGCTCCAGAAGGTGTAGGGCATCTCCACTGCGTCATCCTCCCACTACTCGCAGCCCAGATAAGGTCGCCATATGACCTCATCAATATCATCTAGCACTCGTCGCCAGTACTCTAGCCTGCCAATCCGTGGCTGCGAGGTGATCATATCATACAGGTGCACAAAACTGCGTCCATGTCCCCGGCCTCTGAATTGTATCAGCGTCGTCACTAGCAGATGCTCATAAGCCCAAACCTGCAATAGTGTCACCCCACAGCCCAATCCAACTGATCCATGATATACAAACTGATGCAGCTCATAGTACAAGTGTGCCAGCACACACGGTCCCCAGGCATATCTGGTATGTTGTGTCATCAACATCTCCAGTGCTCCCCCCCAGCCCACAGCCAATCCCCGTGTCGCCCTATCTGGACACAGGAAACCACTGATAGCTCCTCCGATCACCGCCGGCAATGCTAAACCTGTGGCTGTCATGGTATCCCAGGCCACGTGTCCTGCCCTCATCTCCAATCTAGGGTCCTGAAACACCCGCCTCAATGCCTCTCTGTCACCATCTCGATCGTATGGGATCAGCTCCCCATCGATCGACACCTGCAGAATCCTGTATACATCCTCCAGGGTGACTGTCATCTCACCCATCGGCAAATGGAATGTGCACATCTCAGAGTGCCATCTCTCAGCCAGCGCAGTCAGAAAACCCATGTTTGCCCGAAACTCAGGCACATACAATATATGTCTCAGACCCATCTCCTCGATGGCAGCTCTATCCTGAAACGACAACTCAGTTCGCAACCTCTGCGTTGACGGGAATCTCTCCCGTGACTCTAGCATCGACAAATACTCCTACAGTCAAGCAAATCAATCATGTCAGTTATAGTGGCATTCACTATTTATCACAAAATGCTACTCGCTATCTAAATGCATATGGCTATCTACCCTAGTGACACTCACTGTTCATCACAAAGTGTTGCTATTTATCCTAGTGGTACTCATTGTTCATCACAAAGTACTACGTGTGTGACACTCCCTGTTCATCACAAAGTGTTACTCACATTTGCACTCCCTGTTCATCACAAAGTGTTGCTCATATCTTAGTACTCCCTGTTTATCACAAAGTACTCTATCTTGGTACTCACTGTTCATCACAAAGTGCCTTGATCTATCCTAGTCTTCCTAGAGGACCTGCTTGAGTGTATCCCCTCAGCAGCTTATCCAATCGACAGCGTATGTTCATCACAGAACTGCCGATTTGACCTAGAAGATGCAAATTCATACTTTTCAAACGTAAACGCGCTTTCCTGACATAAACGCACATTTATTACATTACCCTATTCGACATGCATTAATGACAAAAATTAAATGCGTCAAAGTACAAGGAGGTTTGGTGGTACTTACCGGCTCTCCTGCCTTTGCTGGCCTCTGGAATCGACGAACATGGTCGAATCTATGCACGAAAGCCATCGCTGCTGACTGTTGCTGCTCTATTCTCGCTCTGCAATATGCTCTTGTGGATGTGTAGATGACAATGAGGATGTATTTTCCCCCGTGGTCTATCTTATAGCCTACCCTAGCCCTCGCATTCATTTCCCGAGTCAGTCTTCATTATCCCGTGACTTTGTCACCTTATCCGGTCAGTCCATTCTAGCCTTTCTTTCTTATCGAGAGATTGTCTGCAATCTTTTCAGACATTTTCATCCAATCTCTCAAGGGGGCATATCATTCCCATCTTGGAGCAACTCTGTATCAATTCATCTTATCTTCTTTGAAACAACGCGACAAGCCGCATTGTCTTAAAGAGGGGCAAAATGTAGACACCTAAAATTGTCATGTCTTATTTATTTAATTATCTAAGCCTATTTCTTCTATTAATTAAATAAATCTTTATTTATTTAATTAATTCATTTATCCTCTTCTAGCCTTATTTCTCATTTAAATAAATACATCTATTTATTTAAATTGTCATTTTCCTAAATTAAATAAATATCTTATTTATTTAATTGATCCCACTTCTTCTATTAATTAAATAAATCTTTATTTATTTAATTAATTCATTAGCCTTTTCTACCTATGACACATGTCATTCATCTCTTAATTCATACACTACCTACCACTTTCATTATTTTATTATTTCTTCTACCTACCCTCTAATCTTAGCCAACCTCCTTTTACACCTCTCAATCTTATCCCTCCATTTCATATTGTGTCTTCTATTTAAGGAGATGCCTTCTTCATTATCAAACCCTAATCGACAATTTGGAGGACTTGACTACACTACGATCCTACTTGCAACCACATTCCATTCTTTGTTGAGCTCTTGTGCATATAAAATTTGAGAGCAAATATATCAAGCAAGATCAATGGAGATAGGAAGAATGGAGATCAAAACCCTATTGGACATGTGATGGTATAATCTTTGTGATTTCATTTGATTTGCATTGTCTTAGGTAATCTTCATATGTTATGGTGGATCTTTGTTGTTGTTAGGCTAGGGTTTTGTGGTTGAATTCATTTAGCCTTTCAATCTTGTTATTATTGTTATCCATTTTCACCATACACAGTCATAACTCCTTCCCCTTTTATCCAAGCACCTCCAAATTTTTCTCATATTATCCATCTCCAACTTTTGCTTCTTTGTCCCTCTTGGACAAATTTTCCCATTCCTTCATCTCTCCTCCGAAATCCCCATTTTTCGTTTGCCTATCCCTTGGAAAATGGCAAAAACCTAGTCAAACCCCATTTACCCATCAAAGCTTTCTTCAAATCCACATTTGTCATTAGTGTAAAAGTTTTTATTCATGTTTTTCTATTCATTCCTAAAAAATCAAAAAAAAAAAAAAAAAAAATTGTCATTTTGTTGTTTTTTGCAGGATGCTTGTTGAAGACTCTATTTTTCCAAACTACTAATCAAGTTGTTTTGCAGGACGCTTTTTGAAGACTCCATTTTTCAAACTACTAATCAAGTGGTTTTGCAGGTTGCCTAGCTGATTCAACCAAATATTGTGCATTTATTTAAATTAGGCACCTAGATATTAATTAAAATGGAATGAACCATTGTCTTATATGTCTTTAAGAAAAGCGTAAAGGTAGGAAAGTATGCTCTTGTCTTACTAGACGATCAAAAATCCAAACCCTCCAACCTTTTCTTGTTTGATTGTGTGTTTATCTCTAGCGGTCCTGCCCTCCCAACTTGCTCTTTGAGAAGGTAAGAGGGGAACGACCCAAGTGAGTACACTCAGACCTAGGGTTCCCAACTCACTATAATAAATAGGCCATTGACTACGAAAGGGTTAATGGTTGAGGCTATATGAGAGTTCACTCTCACATTGGGTGCTTAGTAGGATCCTAGAGATCTCAATCATGCTTGCGTGACTAGTAAGTTCTTGGTGCTTCGTTGGGCTATAGGCCTTGATTGTGCTTGCGCAACTTTGAAGGGTAGCTCCTAATGAGAAGACTTACTAAACACCTTGTTCATAGTGGCCAAAAACCTTCTAGTCATTGGTGCAGAAGGTTGGACCTCTGAAGCGGCCCATATTCTTATGGCCCTTAGTAGAGACACAAAGTTCGCCATGAGGAGTTTTCATGGGAATTGATGTTTGGCTGCCCCGAGAAGTGAGTGTCGTGGAGGGGAGCTAGTGGGGTCAAGCATCTAAGTGTCCGCTCTGGGTAAGCGTAGATGGGAAACCAATTGGGAAACCAATTGGGATTCAATGACTATTGTCCTTGTCAGCCTTAAGAATGTTGTATATGAGCATGAGTGTCTTTGATATAATATGCATTTGATCACTGTGTTTGCTTTGTTTGATACATACTTGCCAAGAGTAGACTAAAAACACATCACTATCCCCAAACACTTTGCAAAAAACATTTGTCAAGACAAACAATTGTCCAAGTCATTACCCACACAAAGTCCAAAATTGCATCAAAACTCTGTCCGTCCCATTTTTTATAAGCCTAAGAGAGAAGCTAAGAGTCTGTCATCTCCATCAACATTCAAGTTTGTCCTTTGAAACACCAACTATCGTCCAAATCAGGGTGGTCGTATCCCTTCATACAACTTGTCATTCGAATCGATCCTTCATGTTCATACCAAAGACAACCTAGTCATCAAATTTCTTCTAAACCATCACTACTATACCTTCTTCATCAATCATCCTCAAATTTCTTAAATCCTTTCATCCTCAATTTTCTTAAATCCTTTCATCACAAATTTCTCAAGTCCTTTCATCACAAATTTCTTAAATCCTTTCATCACAAATTTCTCAAGTCTTTTCATCTTGAAATTTCTCAAATCTTTTCATCACAAATTTCTTAAATCCTTTCATCCTCTATTTTCTTAAATCCTTTCATCACAAATTTCTCAAGTCCTTTCATCACAAATTTCTCAAGTCTTTTCATCCTCAAATTTCTTAAATCCTTTCATCACAAATTTCTTAAGTCCTTTCATCCTCAAATTTCTTAAATCCTTTCATCACAAATTTCTTAAGTCCTTTCATCCTCAAATTTTTTAAATCCTTTCATCACAAATTTCTCAAATCCTTTCATCCTCAAATTTCCTAAGTCCTTTCATCACAAATTTCTTAAGTCCTTTCATCACAAATTTCGTGTATGGTCGCAACTCGATCCCAAAAGAAAAAGATGGCTAAACAACAATATGGCATGCCGGACATTGATGTCCTATATGAAAATCCCATGCAAGATCATAAAAAAGTGGGCAACCTAGCGATCAAGATCAAAGTCAAAATCTTGACATGGTTAACCAAGATGAACTTTGTCCGGAAGTGCAAACTTTCCTAGCGAATTCTTATAACCAAGAGATGATGGAAAAGTTTATTGAACACAATCCTACTGCACTTCTAAAAACTCTCCTTGAACATGGAGCTCAACTTCCACCTGAATTTAATAGATCCGCTCTCACCCAACAACCACAAGGAGACCTCGCTCCCACACAAAGTGTTGCACCTACTATTCAAACTCAATCAATTGTAGCCCCATCAATCATCCAGGCTCAATCAATGCCACCCACGGTACCTCCCACCGTGGTCTCCATCCCACCTTCTTTCTCCTTACCATCAATACCACCATCAAATCCAATCTCATCCATTCTCCAACAAACTTCTATACCACCTCCTTCTATTCAAACACAAATTTCTATTCCACAAACTTCCCTTCCTCCCAACAATGTCACAAATTTTATCTGGGCCGTATTCAATCCCATCACAACAATTGGCGGACCACAACCAACTATCCCTCAAACCCCAGTGACATAGGTCATCACATCCCACTTTCCCACCTCCTCATCATATCAATATATTGGTGGTGGTGCACCTTCTTTTTTTCATCCAATTCTTGGGGCAAATACAATTCATCAATATCAAAGTCCACAACAAGACCTCATCAAGGAAATTCAAGACATGAAGAATATCATCAAGGACATGAAACAAAGGACTAATAAAAGGAAAACTTACTCGTTCAAAGAGTTTTGCCCTTGTCCTTACGACCTGTCTATATCAGTTGCACCATATCCCCCAGGATTTGAGATCCCTAAATTCACCAAGTATGAAGACAAAGGAGATCCCCACGACCATGTCCAAGAATTCCACACCTTATGCCAAGAAGTCTCCTATAGTGACATTTATCTTCACAGACTCTTTCCCAAGAGTCTCACGGGAGACGCCTTGGCATGGTTCTCATCTTTACCACGAGGTTCCATTGTCTCTTTTCCAGACTTGGCAGAAAAATTTGTGGCCCACTATGCATACAACATGGGTAATGATGTTTCTATGATGGACTTATGTAATACAAAACAAAGGCCCGGATAAACCTTCGCCAATTTCCTACAAAGATGGCGACATCTTATCAAGAAATTTCAGTGGGACATGCCAGAACAACATCAAATTGAGCTATTTCAAAAGAACTTGGTGCCTGAACTTTCAAGACCTTTAATATCTCAATGTATCAAATCCTTCCAAAAATTGGCAGATAAGGGCCTCGCCCTTGAACGTGTCTTGTTGGAGGAAGGAACCTTGAAACATTACCAGAAATCAACACAAAGTTCTTCCTCTTATTATAACGACAAGCCAAAATTCTGGTCCAAAAACAAAAATGTGGTCAATGATGGTATAACTGATGCAAAGCGGGTCCAAACCATGGTCGCTCCCCCAAAATCCACCACCAATAATCATCAATTCAATAATCGAGACAATCCAAATCAATCCAAAAAACCTCACAACAATGTCTCAATCTAGGGACGACCACCCCAATCGAATAACAGGACCCCAAGAGATTTCACTCCTCTGGTTGAGCCTATTGAAGTGTTGTTTCAAAAACTTGTCCAAGCAAGTATAGTGGTTTTTCCAATCACTCGCCCATTTGACCCCAATCAACCTAAACCGAGATGGTATAATGAAAATGAGTATTGTGAATACCATCGTATCAAGGGACATGATACATGAAAGTGTATGAAACTGAAGATCTACATACAAGATCTCATTGATAGAGGTGAGATTGAAGTAGCAAATGCAAAACCTGGTAATAACAATGACAAACTCAAAATGTACCAGGAACCCTTCCCGAATCATGATAAAGGAAAAGGCTCATCATCTAACGCAATGGGTTATGACTACGCTAATCACATAACTGGTTTTGATTTTTTAGTAGGTTGCATTGAACCTACAGACAATCATGTCAATGTCATAACCATCTAAGGAGTCAATTCTCCTTCTTCCCAAAGCAGACCAAATCCTACTAGGATAGTCATTCAAGGCGCCACACCTTCCACCTCCCATTTCCAAAATAACTACAATGCAACTACACGCTGAGGAAGAGTCACCATCCAAGGAGTCCCTCCCCCACCAAACCCCCCACCCATGTCTTCCACTCGCCGATATGACCTCCTTGATCAACTTGGGAAGACACCCATGCAGATCTCCATTTTGGAACTTCTCAAGACTTCCCCAGTCCATAAAGAAATTTTGGAACAAGCCCTTCTCCAATCATGCGTTCTGGATAACATCAACGCCACCCAATTCCAAGCCCTCATTGGAAACCTTGCTGCCCAATAGCACATTGTATTTAACTCCAAAGATGCTCCCGCAGATGAAGACCATAACAAACCTTTGCACATCGAAGCTCTCATCCACAAGCACAAGGTCAAATGTATCCTAATAGACGGTGGATCCGAGCTTAATCTGTGTACATACAAATTAATAAAACAATTGGGACTTTCTGAGGATCTGATAGACACATCAAGAAGGATCACAATAAAGGCATATGATGATGCAGAAAGAATTTCAAAGGGCGTGGTCACCTTACCTCTTCAAGTGGGCCCCATTACAATTGAAACCCCTTGCCAAGTACTAAATCTTGACCTCCCTTACAACATTCTCCTCGAGAGGCCATGGATTCATTCCTTGCAGGTCGTACCCTCCACCTATCACCAATGTATCAAATTCCCCTATAACGGAAGAGAGATCACTATCAAAGGTGATCCCTAACCTTTTCAATATTGCAAACTATTAGAGTGGAAGCATCTGTATCATTGCCCACTAAATAGACCCTCGCCAACGCCTCCATCTGACACATCAAATGTTGCCTTCACATCATCCCAACCAGATAATCAAATCAAGATCTTGGACAATGGTTGTGGAGAATACAAATTGGAGGACGTCTTATTAATAGGCAACCTCCCTCTCTCTCCTAAGTCATTTGGCAAACCAAAAGAGATAAAAAAGGACTCAAAACCAGTCATGCAATGCCAAAACACCACCTTCCAGCAATGGGGCCCACTTGATAATGAGAGCATCGAAGCAGATATCTCTTTATGGCTATACTGGGAAGAAGATGAAGATCCAACAAGAATATCCAAAGAAATGTACCCAAAAGCATTTGCCATAGTTGAAAAAATGGGTTACAAAGGACACGGCCTGGGACCAGAGGAGAAAGGAAGAAAAACACCCATAAATCCTATCTCCTACAGATACAACAGAGGCTTGGGGTACACCCCGGTGCCTAAGATTACTATCGTTGGTGCCCCTTCTAGTCCTTCTTCAGATATCAAAAGCGCTGACAAAGAGGAATTCCACAAAATGCCTTATGAATATGAGAAAGATATCTTCTTGGATGCTTACATCAATACCATCACCCCCACAACCCCTCCCACTTCACATGAGCTACATCTTGTCCATCCTGAACTCATTGACTGGGGCCAACGAGACAAACCCACTTTAGATATCTACGCCGACGATAATTCTCTCATTGCTCTCCTAACAGCGCAAAATATGGAAGATTGTAGCATAATCAAGGGTATTCAACTACACAAAAAGGGATACTTTGGTAGTCAAGTCAATGCCCTTAGCCACAAAAAAGATAATAAAAGAAAAAGATATGATTCCCTAGGTGAAAACCTCCCTCAGACACCTTTGGATGAACAAGAAATAAAAACAAAGGGTGTATCTGAAAGTGAAAACCTGGAAAAGGCACTTGACGATGAGGGATTTGACCTCCCTACCATTGGTTACCTTCCACAGGACAAATCAAATTTGTTGATAGAAGAAACAGACAACATCAACATGGGCACCGAGGTCATTCCGAAAAATGTACTCATTGCCAAATCCCTCACAGAAATCAAGAAACAAGACTTCATCAACTTCCTTATAGAGGTAAAAATCAATTTTGCATGGTCCTATTCCTATATGCCAGGGTTGGACCCTGCCTTGGTGGTTCACAATCTCGTCGTCCGCCCAGATGCAAAACCTGTAATACAAAAATTGCACAAAATGCACCCACATATTGCACTCCTGGTCAAGGCAGAACTCCAAAAGTTGTTAGACGCAGAATTTATCAAACCAATATATTATGTTGAATGGGTCTCCAACATTGTACCTATCGGCAAACCTGCTGGGGGCATCCGCATCTGCACAGATTTCCAAGATCTAAATATAGCTTGTCCTAAAGATGATTTCTCGCTCCCCAATATAGACATGATTGTGGACCTTACAGCAGGACATGAAATGTTATCACTAATGGATGGGTTTTCTGGATACAACCAAATCAAGATAGCAGATGAGGATCAGCATAAAACTGCATTCACAACACCATGGGGTACCTTCTGTTATCGGGTCATGCCTTTTGGCCTTAAAAATGTTGGAGCTACGTATCAACGGGAAATGACAACAATTTTTCATGACCTCTTGCACAAAATTATGGAGGACTACGTTGATGTTCTACTAGGAAAATACAAGACAAGACAAGAACACATCCCCATTCTAAAACAGATCTTCGAAAGATTGGAAAAATACAAGCTACGCCTAAATCCC
The DNA here is from genome assembly GCF_030272615.1 of Cryptomeria japonica. Classification (NCBI taxonomy): domain Eukaryota; kingdom Viridiplantae; phylum Streptophyta; class Pinopsida; order Cupressales; family Cupressaceae; genus Cryptomeria; species Cryptomeria japonica. Next base: position 394,894,909 of record NC_081413.1, read on the forward strand.
AAAAAGTGTGTGTTTGGCGTCACATCGGGAAAACTACTGGGATTCATTGTTTCCCGCAGAGGCATCAAGGTTGATCTCGCAAAGGTAAAAGCTATTATGGAAATGCCTCCGCCAAAAACTCTCAGACAACTACGCAGTCTCCAGGGAAAACTCCAGTCTGTCAGGCATTTCATTTCACAGCTAGCAGACAAGTGCCATCCATTTGCACACCTGTTGCGTAAAGACACAAAATTTAAATGGGATTGCCTATGTCAAAAGGCCTTTGAGAAATTAAAATAATATCTAGCATCACCTCCCGTATTGATGCCTCCTGCTCCTAGAAAACCTCTTATTTTGTATATATGTGCTACTGTAGTGGCATTGGGAGCATTATTGGCGCAAACAAATGATCAAGGGAAGGAACACGCCATCTACTACATCAGTCGGACGTTGGTAGGATATGAACTCAATTACACCCCCATTGAAAGAGCATGTTTGGCATTAGTGTTCAGTACACAGAAACTACGACACTATATGCTAAATAATAAGACAAAATTAATTGCTAAAATTGATCCACTTAAATATCTCTTGTCCAAAGCTGCTCTCACTGGCAGAACCGCCAAATGGGTCATGCTCTTAAGCGAGTTTGACATTGAATATGTGGACAGAAAGGCAATCAAGGGACAAGTCATTGCAGACCAGTTGGTTGAAGCTCCACTTCCAGGCGACCATCCTCTTCTCACAGAATTACCAGATGAGTTCATTATGACTGTTACCACATCCTCCACATGGAAATTGTATTTTGATGGCTCCTACACTCAAAATGGATCGGGGGCAGGAATATTATTGGTCACACCTCAAGGAGATGGCATCCCCAAATCATACAAGATAGCCTTTGCATGTACCAATAACATATCAGAATACGAGGCCCTCATCATAGGTTTACGCTTGGCTATCCACTGGAAAATAAAGGAATTACAAGTCTATGGCGATTCCCAACTCATCATAAAACAAGTCAATGATGAATACCAGATAAAAGATGATAAAATCCTTCCCTATCGTACCATGGTTGAAGATCTTAAGCAACATTTCACGGCAATCAAGTTTGACCAAATCCCACGAACAAACAATAGGGCTGCAGATGCAATGGCCACCATTGGCTCCCTCCTTCAAATGCCAGCACACAGTCAGAAGTGCGAGTTCTTGGTTGAGCAATTGTTTATACCGGCATACGACCTACCAGAGTCTGAAATGGTGTGTGTTCTCGTTGGTCCCGAGTCCCCTTGCTACCAAGAAACCTTCGCTTTCCTCAAAGACAACACCATTCCCCCACACCTCACCAAAACCCAACAGCAAACCTTCATTCGTCGATGTGCCCGTTACACCATCCTTGCAGACACCTTGTTCAGAAGGCATTTTGATGGTTCCCTCCTAAGGTGTTTAGATAAACAAGAAGCAGAATGGGCATTACGCAAAGTACACGAGGGTATCTGTGGGGCACACTCAAGTGGACTCACATTGGCTAAAAAACTTTTGAGAATAGGATACTATTGGCCTAAAATGGAAGAAGATGCATACAATTATGTGAAGAAATGCATCCCTTGCCAGCAGCATGGCAACAAGATTCATGCACCGTCACAAGAATTGCAACCATTCATTACACCATGGCCCTTCTCGCAGTGGGGGCTCGATCTCATTGGGAAAATCCACCCTTCATCTTCCAACGGACATAAATTCATTATCACTGCCACCGAATACTTCACCAAGTGGGTAGAGGCTATCCCTCTTACTTTCACCACTAGCAAGCAAATATCCAAATTCATCCTGAACTACCTAATCTGTCGATATGGCATCCCAAAAGTTATCATCATAGATAATGGTAAACAATTTAAGAACCAGGATGTTAAAGAACTCTGCCAAAAATTCAACATCCAACATTGCTTCTCCACTCCATATTACCCCCAAGGCAATGGCCAAGCTGAGGCTTCTAATAAAACCCTAATAAAAATCCTCAAAAAGACAGTCAATGAAGCAGGCTGTGATTGGCACCTCCAAATCCATCCTGCATTGTGGGCCTACCACACCTCCATCCGCACCCCCATAGGTACCACTCCTTATTCCCTAGTATTTGGTTCTGAAGCCATCCTTCCCCTTGAGATTGAGATCCCCTCTCTAAGGGTATCGCTGCAAAACATCCTACCAGAGGAAGAATATAGAATTGCCCGCTTACAAGAGCTAGAATTGTTAGCTGAAAGGCGCCTCAAGGCCTTGAATCATCTTCGGGTATATCAAAACCATCTGCGCATGAGTTATCATAAAAAAGTTAGAACCCAAGAATTCCAAGTTGGTGATCTTGTCCTCATGGAAAATCAGAAAAAACTACAAGAAAGAGAAAAGAAAGGTAAGTTCGAGCCTAATTGGCTTGGACCATATGTAATCACAGTGAAATATGGATCAGGAGCTTATCAGTTGGCTACTCCTGAAGGCGATCCTTTGGATGATCCAATGAATATCATGCACCTCAAAAGATTTTATGCTTAGTCCTCAGAAAGTCTTAAATTGTCAAAAAAAAAAAAAAATCAAGAAAATTTTTTTTAAAATGAGAAAAAGATCCTGAAAAAATCATCACTTTGGTGAAAACCTAGCAAACAGGCACCTTATGACACAAAAAAATTAAAAAATCAAAAAAAGAAAGAAAAAACAATTCGTCCATTAGTGAAAACCACTTGGTGGTGCTATGGACAAGTACCTTGATGAAAACCTCTGTGCAAACGCCAAGGTAAATAACCGGATCCACTATCTATCATGTTGATACTACAAATCATCCGCCATCCAACCCACCCATGCGCAACATTCCTTCTTTTCCGCCTCCCAATAAAACATGTGTATGATGATGAGTCTTCACCTGAGTCATGAACAGGGAATGTCCCATTGAAACTGAGCTTTTATGCCTCTATGTAAGCTTCAAGAAGTCTTGAGCAGCAATCCTCCATCCGAGTTCTACTCTTGGCAAGAGGTATCATTTGGTCACAAGGAAGAGACTTGTTAGATTTTGTTACATCTTTTCATATAGACTTGTATCTTTTGCCCTACGACTACCACTATTTACAACTGCCCGGATTCCTTCATATCCAGGTACGTTATGATAGGCGCATACTGGGGCATATTTTATAGTATGGAATGTTTTGGATGCTTCTTGTATAAACCGGCGACCTGGTACTAGTGTTTACCAACACTTACCTTCTCGTGTACAAGAGGTATCGGTGTGTTTGAGGGTTTCCTTGCACGAACCCACAATTTTGTATTAGTGTTTCTTAACACTTGCATTGTTGTGTGCAAGAAATTCCCATTTGTCTACAGAGTCAGTCCACGCCCTGTTTTTATCCTGATTTCTATAATCAATGGTGCAAGTCACTCAGGGCAACATCAAACTAGGTTGGCTCTCCACATTTGTTGTGCACAAAATCTCACCATCATTCCATCAAATCCTAAACTCAATAATCCCATGGAGTTCTCAATTGCCCCCATTTTCCTCCGTGGTCTCGCATCTCGTATTCTTCTTTCCAAATACCTCACGACTGCTTCATATTTGTTCCTCATCTATCCCTTCCACCTTAATTTTTCTTCCTCTATTTTTTTTTTTTTTCTCACATAATCAATTCTGATTCTGATTCATGTCTTATACAGGATGTATCCTTCCTGAAACCAGACGTTGTGATCTGATCATGTCTTATACAGGATGAATCCTTCCTGAAACCAGACATTGTGATCAATCATGTCTTATACAAGATGAATCCTTCCTGAAACTAGACGTTGTGATCTGATCGTGTCTTATACAGGATGAATCCTTCTTGAAGCCAGACGTTGTGATCAATCATGTCTTATACAGGATGAAACCTTCTTGAAACCAGACGTTGTGATTTGATCATGTCTTATATAGGATGAATCCTTCCTGAAACCAGACGTTGTGATCAATCATGTCTTATACAGGATGAATCCTTCCCGAAACCAGACGTTGTGATCTGATCATGTCTTATACAAGATGAATCCTTCCTGAAACCAGACGTTGTGATCAATCATGTCTTATACAGGATGAATCATTCCTGAAACCAGACGTTGTGATCTGATCATGTTTAATACAGGATGAATCCTTCCTGAAACCAGACGTTGTGATCAATCATGTCTTATACAGGATGAATCCTTCCTGAAACCAGACGTTGTGATCTGATCATGTCTTATACAGGATGAATCCTTCCTGAAACCAGACGTTGTGATCAGTCATGTCTTATACAGGATGTATCCTTCCTGAAACCCGACACTCCGATCATGTCTTATACAGGATGAATCCTTCCTGAAACCAGACGTTGTGATCAGTCATGTCTTATACAGGATGTATCCTTCCTGAAACTAGACACTCTGATCATGTCTTATACAGGATGAATCCTTCCTGAAACCAGATATTGTGATCAATCATATCTTATACAGGATTAATCCTTCCTGAAACCAGACACTTTGATCATCTTTGTCTTATACAGGATGAATTCTTCTTGAAACCAGACTGAATCTAGATCTTATCAATCGAATCAAAACAAATCTATTGGGATATCAATTTCGCAAAACTCCAAAGATCAAATACCTCAATTGATCTCCCGAGGGGGCATCACCATACCATAATCTATCAATCAAGAGTCGGGGCATCCTATCAAACCAATATCAGCATCAAAAAAAGATTATTCTTTGAATCAATGTGTCATCACACCTCGCTTCAAAGACGAGCAAAATGTAGACACTTAAAAATAATTATTTTAATTATTTTTAATTCCTCGCATAATTAATTAATTAATTATGTTAATTCAAATTCCTCTCAATATTAATTAAATATAATTAATATTGTCACTATAGCATATGATTTATTTATTTAATAAATCAATCCCTTTCTTTATTCTTCTTAAAAAATCAAATCCTCATCTTAGCTAATTAATTTCAAATCATCTTCTTAATTCATTCTTCTCACAAAGTCAACTCTTTGTCCTTTTCATCCAGCCACTAGCTTTAAATGCTCTTTTCCTAGGTGAATGTAAGATTTTCGAAATCACACATTCCTCTAGGCATCCCCTCTCCCAAGGAATTTGTAATTCTTTTTTTTATTCCTTCAGTCCCCATGATATCCTTTTTTGGAGAATTTTTAATTCCTCCAATGCATCTTGTGGAGTGTGGAGATATGAAATGCCTTTAAGGCATATTTCTTGGTCTCCACACCCTCTCTTGGACCTTGTGTGAGCTCACAAGTAAATCTTAGCCCTTCATCTCGAATTCATCCTAGCCATTCGTTTTCCTCTCCTCTTCCTATAAAATAGGGCTCCATCCCTTCATTCTACACATCTTGAAATCCAATAAGTCTATGCTACCCTTTTGAGCCCAGGAAATCATCTTGGCAGCTTCATCATTTTCATCCTTATCATCCTCTTGAAATCCCTTTCATGTTGTGCACATCATTGGAGAGCCATCCACATCCAGCAATCAAAGGAGCACATCAAGTGGAGCATTATCAAGGGGCGCCTTCACTTCATCAAGCTCAATCCGAAGGAGAAGGTAAAATGGCAAGGTGAAATTGTCTTTTAATGATATTTTAGCATTCTGCATGTTTATTTCGTTATGTTTTGATCATTTGACCTTCAAATCTGTTTTCCCCTCTTCATAGACCTATAAAACGCACAATCTTTCCATGTAGATGAGCACCTCATCTTTGAAACCATTCTCAAACAATTTCCAAGAATCATCTTGGTAATCACACTTGGCCAATATGAGGACTGTTGTTCTTTATAAGAAAACTTGGAAGTTCTAAAAATAGCCCTTCCTCATATAGTCGTGCATGAAGATGTCTTTTCTTCTTTATGCCTTTGTGAGAATTTTCCAAGATCTAGAGGCAATGGAAAGCGCAAATAAGAGAGAACAAAATGTGACAAGAACAAATTGTATTCCTATCAAGATGCAAAATGTGATCAACTGGATCATCAAGATTGTTGTTGTTGTTACATACAATGTAGAATAAGCCTGCTTATATAGGCAAGGCTATATGGATATGTGAGCACACAAAAATGACATGTGGAACAATGAGAAACAAGGGTAGGTAGGAAATAGGTGTGGTAGGTAGGAGAAACAATATAATATTCCACATGAGGTGGATCACCCACCGAATGTGGAATGTAACAACAAGATAAGACCACAAAAGGTGGAAATTCTCCTACATACACACTCCCAATGTATGCACATCTCCCTAAGTGTCTCATATGCAAACTACAATGAAATGCATGTACCTAAGTAAACTTAAGTAAGGTGTAATAATATCCAACATGAATAAACAATTACACCAACAGCCTTAAAACTCCTTTAATCACCTTCTTACCACTAATTCAACTTATTCTTTCAAAAATCTCTGCCACCCGTATTCATGTAGTCATTCATCGCCACTTTGAATTCCTTGTATTTACTACCCATAAGGATTTGCTAATTATCCTTCTAAAGCTTTTAAATCTTGTGCAGGCAATTTTTTCGTGTTTTTGTCATCCTTTAGTCATGAAATTTATGATTCGGAGTCCCTATGCAATTCTAATCCACTTGTGCCAACCTCCTTTTTTTATCTTAGCCATTGATTCGGAGCAATGTTGACAGTTGTTGGTATAAATTGATTTGACATCTAATATCAATGCTTGTCATTCCCTTTGACATCCTTTTTGGATCACCCAATACTTCTTCCCTTTACTCGAATAACAGAAGTCGACATCACAATGAGTTCTGAGAGACAAACCCTCAGTTAATCATACTTGGGAACTCGATAAAACATTCATTACCTTCTCACTGAGTTTTGAGTTCATGCAATAAGCGTTGCACATGCCAAGTTGGACTTAACCCCAGGCTCATTGAAACTATATGACATGTTTAGCAGCGTGTCAAGCTGACGTGCATCAGTGTTTACTTTATCTATGCCATGACACATTCATGTCCCAATCAGGTCTCACTGAAGTGAAATAAATATACTCAACGAGCCTCGAGTGATTCTTTCACAATTCCTTGGCAATCATTTATCTCAACCCCTCACCCAAATAGGGAGAAGACACTTGTCAAGGACCAAACCTCAAGTTACATGTGGCAAAACTTGGGGCTCAACCAAGTTTAGAAAGAGCCCCCATCGAGTTTTGAGTACCACTTGGTTGCCACATCAAATCACCATACCCTTATCACAAAGCAAGCTTTTATGTTTTGGGACCCACCTTCTAGAACTTAGAACACATGCTTCAAATCAAAGTATAGGACATCACTCAGGAAAATAAAAAACATTACAGAACTTCACTTGCATTCCTTCAAATTACTGGTTGAAAACATGGATAAGAAACTAGGGTCGGTTTCCAAACAACAAAAACCCCTTTGCGAGAAAACTTAAACATCATGGAACCGGAGTAGAAGGTCAATAATCGACAAGAACATACCCACCAAAAATATTCAAAAAAATTCATGAGGTTTGAATATTTCTCAACAAAACCCATTTTGGGGGCTAACACATCCATAGAGTGCAATGAGATCATATCATCTATGGGATTTATAGTGTAGAGACTTTAGTCACCTAATTTTTTCTTCATGGTTATGTGTTTCAAATCAACAACTAGGTTAAAATGAATTGAATTTACTTTATCATATGTAGCACATGGACATTGTTGACAAGGTGGCATGAGAAAAAGGTAGAAATCCAAAGAGAATATGTACCTTAAACTCTATGATTTGATTTCACCAATTGCATGATGAGTTCCTCCAAAAATTTGAGTCTTTTCAAGCTTCCTTGTATTCAAGGTTAAATTCTATATTAATCTAGTAGAAATAGTAAAAACTATGAAAATAAGATTTGTATATTATCAAGTTAAAAATAAACATGATAACTATCATTCCAAAATTAGGAACATGAAAATATTAGGTCATAGAATCAAATCCAATCTAAAACATGCGATTTGGTTCTTCTAAATTAACAAAACAAGAAAAGGTGGTGAAATTCTCACATAATGATTGATATTTTGTCAATGCCATGAAAAGCATATTTTTCATGTCAAATAAAGCATAGATTACAAAAAAAAGTAGACCATGTGGGTCCTGAAACCCCACATGCCATTTTAGCATTTTTGTGATTCCAAAAAATATTCTCATGTCATAACCTATTTTGAGAAATGCAATAGAAAGAGAGAGGGGTTAGGGGGTTCTAAAGAGAGACATGGAGAGACAGAGAGTTAAGACAATTAAACATATAGAGAGGGAGAGAGATAGAGAGATATGTAGAGAGAGGGGGGAGGGAGAGAGGGGATCATTTTCTCTTCACACAAATTTGAGTGTTGCTATAACACTGTCACATTATTATCTGTCTTTTTTCAAATATTTGTTAGCCATTTTTTTAATATATGTGAGTTGTATTTTAGCTTTTGTGTACATATTTGAGAGCTATTTTATTTATTTAAGAGTATTACTTTAGATTTTTTTAATTAAGATTATTTTATTTTACTTAAGAGCTCATTTATAGCCTTATTTTTTTTAATGTTAACTCTAAATTATTTAATATTTTAACATGATCACAATTATCAATAGCAGCATAGTGTGATGGTTATGCTGCGATTGTCTTGTTCTTGCCATAAAAATTCAAACTCTCTAGAAAAACTTTTGACAGCTAACGAAAACAAATCTACATTTATTATTTGATAAACTGTTGAAATATTTACGAGAATGTGTCTCTTATTTGAAATAAACAACCTCATTTTTATCATCAATAGTTGCTATCATCTCTAATGCAAGACGATAGAAAAAATGGGAGCCCTCCATTATCATCTAGGCAAATAACATGTAGCAGCGTCAAATCTGTAGACGCACACACAATCCAAAAAAAAACTAGAGAGCATACAAATCAGTCACTTCGAATACACTGTACCCGTTCCTTTTTTTGAAAAATGTGTTTAGCTTGACCAACCAAGGAAACAATTAATCAATTGTTTGACAGCACATTTAAAAGGTATGTATCGATTAAGGATCTCGAACATCTGCCATCCTCTTTTTTTAGTACGTTTCAGAGCTAATATTGTTTAATGTGATTTGTGTCATAGAAGAGTTAATACACTTCCAGTTAACGTTAATATGAGCCGTGAGACATTGACTGTCCTTCTTAGCTTCTCTCTTAGTGTCTTATTTTCTTGACGAGGCACATGTGGATGATGGTAGTCATTTTCACATCTTTCAGTCATAATAGTACGATGTTCGTATTCTTCCAATACCATCATTATAGAAAGAATTTTAGTCAATAGAAATTCGAATACCACGTCAAACAGTAAGCTCAGAAGGGGGTGAAATAAGTTACGAACAAGCAACGATGATTCCTTGGTCGGCGGCGTCGGCAGTCTTGAAGCTATCTGGAATTAATTATTATTGTATTTGCAGAACGTGACAATAAATAAATCAGGTGGAGTCCCACGTGAAATGAACGCGTGCAATAACGATACGCATGCACCTGTGCTTCTCCGACTTTCTACACCACGTGACACAACGCCACACAATTGCCAACATCTAAGCTCATCTTTATATATACCTGAATCCCCTCTCTGCACCGCTACAACATATAAGGTTTCAATATTAGACCCACACAGCTTTCTGGTTACGTACATATTTTTTACACCGTGTTGTGAGGAAAACAAGATAAAATGGGATTGACTTATACTTGGGGAGTGTCGGAGGGAGTATTACCCGTGTTGATGGTGAACGCTGCACTGTATGTTGCTGTCATTAGAGGCGGCATCACATCTCTCTTAAAAAAACTGGGCCTCACTTTCACATTCACATTCACATGCAAAAAGGAGGCGGCGCCGTCAGTAGAGGTGTGCGTGATGAAATTCAAGGGCGGCAGTCGTGAAAATTTGAAGTGCATATTCAGTTTGCGGAAAGCCAAGGAAGGACAGCAGATTTCAATCCTTCCATGTAACCATGCTTTTCACAAGGCCCTCGACCAATGGCTTCAACAACACTCTTTTTGCCCTCTCTGCAAACTTTCTCTCCATCAAATCACCAAATCAGAAAAAGAATCACGGCTCTCCGACGACCTCCAAACATTGTGGTTATAATCACAATGTTTGGAGATCGTCGGAGAGACGTGCTTCTTCTGAGATTGTCTTGGAAACTTCCATGCCAACTTTTAAAAGGTGTGGTAAAAAGTTTCATGTAATACTTTTATTGTGGATGTTATGTAAATATTGTTTTCCAACTTTACAGATTTGGAGTATTCTGTAGTGTGGATGTCATAACTCTTGTTTGGAAGATTTCCATACCACCAAGGATTTTGGTGAGACGCGCTTCTTCTGATATATTTGTCTTGGACACTTCCACGCCGACTTTTATAAGGTTTCGTAGAAAGATTCATGTAACTCTTGTTTTAGAGGATGTTATGTCATTATTGTTTCCCAACTATTCAGATTTGGAAGATTGGAAGATTTGGAGTATTTTGTACTGTATTTTTATTTTTTTAGGTTTGAGTTATTTTATAAATATTCTCTTTTGAGATTTTCATACAAGATTAATGTGACTATTCTGTAACAGGGACTCTATAATTAGAAGATTGATTTCCTGCAATACTGTCTCTCAACTATTCAGGTTTAGATTACTTCCATACCATCTTTCCAAAAGAAGATAATATTGTAGAAACATTGTCTCTAACTTTTCAGGTTTAAGAAGATATTGTAGAAACATTATCTCTAGCTTTTCAGGTTTGAAGCCATGAGAGTAGCAGGCAGACAATAAGGAACATCATTAAGTGGCACGTGGCAAGTATCAAAGCTAAAGCCATAAAATAACAAAATAGATGGATATCTTTATGTTTAATGAATGACGTGTGTATGAATAGTTTGAAATAAGAGATCGCAAGGATTTTTAAAGCCATAAAACAACAAAATAGATGGATATCTTTATGCTTAATGAATGACGTATGTATGAATAGCCTGAAATAAGAGATCGGAAGGATTTTTTTCTCTTTAAAAAAAGCATGGCAAGTATCATTTGGTTTATTTTTTTATATTTGGCCTTATTTATCGATATGCGACTTCAGTATATAAACAAACCAAATCAAAGGAATAATTCTATTTTTGAAAGTCGAGCTCTCATGCTTCAAACTCAAAGATGTTATTTTCATTTCATCATTAGTGAAAATCGCGACAATTGTATTGTGATATGATGCTTTTTGATCGTCCAAACCTGCCAAGTGAAGTATGGAATTGATATTTTTTCATTTTATTTGGAAAAGAAAAGGAAATCTGATAGAAGTAGTGTATATTTAATCAGAAATAATATAATAAATAAAAATAAAATAAAATTATTGGAAAAACAATTTCTTAATTTTTTAAATTTTATATACATCACTCTTAAGTATGTAAGCATATTAAAAACAAAAAACAGTTTTGCAATATTAACAAGAGTGCACAAAAGAACCTTGGCAAATAAATCGAGAGATATATAATAAAAGTGAGTATACGCTGACAACACATGTTAAAAGCATTATAGCGATTGCTCACTGATGCTAGCCCGATGCAGACGATCTGCCACTACTCTAACAATCTAGTTTGAGCTTTTGTACAAAACTAATTGTTCAACTTTGCATGAATAAACACAGCAACACATTGACTATGAACATAATAAAACAGACTCAAAGTATCGGAGCATCACATTTACATGAATAGAATGAAGGTCAAAAACATCACACATGACACATATTTCCTCAGTGGAAAAACCCTCATGGGGTATAAAAACCCACTCGAACCTGCCTTCTTTATTCCAAATCAATCATCAACTAATTACAATGGTGGAGTTCAACTCACCACCTCAAACCAAACCTCTTAACAATTGCAAAGTCTAAGTTTGTACTCACCAATGATCTTACAACTGCAGTTTGCTTGTCCTAAAACCATAGTTGAATACAAAACAAGTTAAGATTTTCAATAATATCAATTTCAATATCCACCATATGAAACAGTGTTACAATAAAATGCCTTTAACTGCAACACAAAGTACTCTGTTATGAAAACCAGAGATGAATTCTCTTATTCAACTTTATACAAATCTGAGATATAATAATAACCCTCAATGATGCTTTGCTTTCTTTTTTTATCACATCCTTTCAATGGTAAAACATTTTAATATATTGAGCAGAGTTACAGATGAAAACCTTAAACAAGTTCTGCAAACTCGAGTCAAGAAGTAAACCCTCGAGTTAGGGTTTCAAAAAATAAATTGTATTCAACCGTTAAATAGGAAGATTTATTTTTATTTACTATTCAAAGATAACTGATAAATTCTCAAAACTTTTTCAACTGTCATCTGAAAAAGCAAAACATTGTAAAGAAACACATCTTCCCTTAACTAATACAACAGTGACCAAAAGAATATACCCTTTTTCAATTTTCAAATCAAAAAGGAAACTGAGTATTCAAAACTAAAAATTAGTTACGTCTTTTGAAGATACAAGAATTCTTTCTACAAAAACTGAAACAAGCTAATGTACTTCTTTTACTTTTCTTAGCAATGATTTACCTTTTGAATCAGAAGAAAAACATGTATAGATATTACATGTTCATGGTGGGAGATACCGAGTAAGAAATCCCTGAAAATCTACAAACAACTCCACCAAACTCAGCTGAAAAAACCACCATTCGAATCTACCATGCCAACAGTCCAACATACTTCAAACCCACATGGAGATTTCTCCATAAAACCTCCCTGTAACTACCACAAAGAATACCATGGCAGTGGACTGCATGTAGGGTTTGATGAAAACAAACAAATTACCTTTGTTTTGCCCTATTCTTTCAATGTATCATGTCCCAAACTAAAAATACAATGTACAATGGAATTCATTTCAAGTCCAAGCCACTAAAACCTCATGCCAAATGCCATCGAGCTATCTACACTTCATCAAAATGCCATGTCACCAGTATAAGTACGTTGACTGTGTACATTGAATGCCAAATGCATGTACAATAAGTGCCATGTTCGATACTTTAAGTGGGAATACCCACTAAAGAGTATGTCGGCTAGTGTTGTAGTTAGCACTATAAATATTAAACTTCATATGCCGACAAGTACTTGTATAATGTGCTTAAAACAATGGACATATCCAATAAAAGTCGATAGCAAAAAGTATGCTATATGAAGAAAGTGAAACCCAATAGCATTGCAATGCTATTTAAATATGAACCAATGATGAATAAATACAAATGGCACTTAGTGCTATGCAATACATAAATGAAAATAAATCATGCCAAGTACCATACCAAGAATGCAAATGCACCAAGTGTGCAAAATATAAACCATGGTGTACCTTTGTCTATCCAAGTGATAACAATGAAACTACACTTTATAATATCAAAGACATATGCCAAGACACTATGTTGTCATTGATATAACTATATACCACGTATTCACTGAAAAGTGTCAGGAATCCAAAACACCAATGGAATACTAAACAGAGTGATACGTAACCAAGTATCCACTATGTGCAAAGTAATAGTGTATATGATCATCAATGTATAAATGATGTCAAACATGATGAGACACACATATACCTGAACCAATAGAACAAGTGCTCATGAATAGAGGTCAACCTGTGAACCAAGAAATCCAATGTACCTATGAACCTGTGAGTGAGAAATCTTTGCACATATAATGAAATCATCAGTACCACAACATTATCAAATCTGAATATAACCAAACTAAATGTGAACTAGAATCAAACCATTATGAACCAACTCAAATCATAAATCATGCCAATGTCTCTGTCCAATAAAGTAAGTCCTTTTTGTCATCAAGGACAAACACAAAGGGTCAACAAACTCCCCCTTTGTCCTTGATGGCAAAACAAGCCATCATTGAATAAATTAACCTATATGCCCAATCTGAAAAATAAAATGAAACCACTATGTGAGTCATAGAATGGCAAAAAAACGCCAGAAAAACAGAAATGATGAATCAATGTGATCAATGATGTTCATCTCCCCCTTTTTTTCTTAAGGACAAAGGGTAACAAGAAGAAATATGTTGAAACCAGTAAAGTCAACACTGGAGAATGTGACAAGAAGCAGCAAATATCCAAGGGAAGCAGCAAAATGCTACTTTTGGAGAGCCAAGCTCCCCCTTAACCTGTGCAAGAAATTAAGCAACAATAGATTGAGAGATAACTCCCAATCATTCCCTGAACCTTTCAAACACCTCCTTAGGCAATGCTTTAGTGAAAATGTTAGCTACTTGTGCTTGTGTAGGCACATACAAAACCTGAACTTCATTAGCTAACACTTTTTCTCACAAAAAATGAAATTTAATGGCAATATGTTTGGTCCTGGAGTGCATCACAGGTTTCTTGAACAGATTGATGGCACTAGTATTGCCACAAACAATAGAAATGGGCTTAGGAAATTGGATACCCATATCAGATAACTGTTGTGTCATCCACAAAAGTTGAGTGCAGAAAGAAGTAGTTGCAATATATTTAGCCTCAAATGTTGATAAAGAGACTGATTCTTGTTTTTTGTTGTGCCAAGCAACAAGACGATCACCAAGGTAAAATGTGATTGTTGGGGCAAATTGAAATCTTGACACCATGCAAACAGCTTGCAGTAAATCTGGCCTAGAAGTTGTTAAGTACAATAAGCTACCAATCATTGATTTGTATTTTGATTGATTAACATCGGGAGAATCATCATATTTAGATAACTCACAACCTGTCATCATGGGGGTGCTAACTAGATGACAGTCATCCATCTGAAACTTCTTTAGCATCTCTTTGGCATACTTTGTTTGTAATAAAAATATGCCTTGTTCAAGCTGTGAAACTTGAAGACCAAGAAAAAATGTTAGTTCACCTAACATTGACATCTCAAATTCAGATTCCATGATCTTAGAAAATTTCTTAGATAATGCATCATTGTTGTTGTAGTACCCCTTTTCGATCGGACTTATTAGACTGACTTTGTGTTGCAGTTTACTATTCAGTTGACACTTTATTGCTCGACATTTTGCAGACGTATTTGATATTATTTCATGTTTATCTGGATATGGGATGCATGAGTTATTTTCAGTATTTCAGTATTGGTGATTTCTAGTATTTCATGGATTATTGCTTGTACTGACATCTTACTTTATCTAGGCGATGTGTCATATATATGTTGCGTGTTTGCTATTGTATTGGATGCAAGGGGACGATTTTCCTTCACTCGTTTCGATGAGACAGGGAACGTCGCGATTCTCCTTCATCGGTGTGCGTGTCGTGTATTCTATATTTATATGCATGTATGTGTGCTTCGATGATGTAGGATATTGCAGGTACAAGTACCGGGTAGGTACGGGGTATTGTCTCCACCTGGCTTCACAGGTCTGAGCGTGTCTTATATGTCCGATGGGAGTGGAGGAGATAGCTTTTGACCCTAGTCCTTACCTTAGTCTATTTTTGTGAGTGCCATCAGTCGGTCGTTCATCCCTTTTGTTCGAAATTCGAGTCTTTTTGCTTTTTTTCGATTTGTGTGCCATAGTGGTTCGGTTATTTATTTAAAGTATAAGTTGTCATTATTTGTTGGCTTGAGCAATTTATTCCTTATTATGCCTTTATGTCTTGAATCAAGCTTAATTGATTAGTTTATTAGATTTTAACTTTTAGTTGTTTAATTTGGAAAAGTAATCGTGTTTAGATCCAACGGAAGAAGTAGAATAAATAGAGTTAATTGCTTTTAATATATATGCAAATAAAGCTAACTCATTGTTTTCCTATTTAGTTGAAAAGTTGATTTAATCGCTATATATGAAAAATGTAATTTTCAAAAAAGGAAATTCTCATTTATTTGTTTTGAGGAATATGAAAAAAAAAAAAAAAAAAGAAAGTCAATTGTTGGATTTTAATGTTTTTTTTTAAATAGAAAATATTGCAACCTAGAAAATTAGGTTAAAAGATTGTCTTACTAATTTACCTTGGAGGAGATTTTGGGGGATATGCTTGTTTGGAGGAGGAAAAAGAAATTCTGGAAAAAATTGCTTGAAAGGTGGATTTGGGTTTTGAACTAGCTGGGAATCCTGCTAAAGCATACAACTCCTTCTTGGAAATCTTAGAGGTTGGTTGAATCCTTGTTTATTTTAACAAAAAATCCTTGCTTTCTTCCAATTCTCTGTTTATTGTTTAAAAGCTTGATTTATGAATTTTGGGTGTTGAGTGTGTGCTTGCCATGGGTTTGTGGAAGAAGGATTCTATCAATTTGTTATCAAAATTCAAACTCAAACTCTCTCCAAGTAGTTTCATAACTTAATTTATGTTGTTTCATTTTTGCTTGTGCAAGAAATTCTTGGTTTGTTTTGTTGTTTGTAATTGGAAATATTGTTGGGTTTTAGTAGTGTTATGCTGGCAAAATTTTGCCAAGCATTTATAAAATACCTCTCCCTGGTAATTTTTAGTTTAAAAATGATGATTATGAGTTAATTTTTCTTGTTCATGCTTGTTGGGAGCAAATAAATTCAATTGGGGATTGGGGATTAAGTTTATTCCCATTTAATTTAATTTTTAGAGTGAACTGGGCTAATTTGGGTGAAATTTTATTGTCTCTGTTTTGTCTCAGAAGTTTTTTATTTGCTGGTAAAAATTGACATTACCAGTGACTTTTATAATTTATCTTTTTGGTTGTATGTTTGTTAAAAAAAATGATGTGGCTGGGGAATTATTTGTTAATTTTGTTCTAACAGAGATTTCCACCTCTGTCTCTGTTAATAGCTTCTTTTATTTGGTCTCAGACGTTTTTATTTAAAAAAAACGGAATTTAATCTTTTATCAAAACAAAAAAATAATTTGAAAACCAAAAAAAAATTTAAGAGATTGGGATTGGGGGCGGTGGCGGGGAGTTGGGCTCAACCCAGCCCACGCACCCCCTTTCCCTGCAGCCTCGCTGCATTCCCCAGCTTGGGGTTAGCAGCAGCGCTGCTTTCCCCAAGTCTGAGGATGCAGCAAGCGTTGCATTCCCCAGCTTGGGAACAGCAGCACATGCTGTCGTGGGTGCTTTGGGCCCCACGTTGTTTTGTTTAAAATTTGTTTTTTTATATTTTTTTTTTTTAGTTTTAAAAAAAAAAGAAAAGTAACAATATAATATTGTTAGTGGTTAAAACATCATCAATAAAGTTCTTTTTTTTAATATTAAATAATAATATATTGTTATTTAACAATAATAATAATATGTTATTATTTAATATTAAATAATAATATTAAAGTTAATTGTTAGATTATAATGATATTAAGGTTAATTATAATTCCTCGATTTAGTGATTAGAATTTAATTGCCTTGTATTTTGAAAATAAATAAAATGATATAGAGGTTAGTATTAATGTTTGGAATAAAGGAAAGATTGGGTTAAATTTAATATTAGTGTTTGTTATCCAAGTATTGTAAAATAATCGTATGATGATTGTATCCGACGACTAGGTGTTTTGTTGGAATCATTCTATATTAGCCGATATATATATTTGTTTAAATTGATTTAAAGGTTGACTTGGTCATAGTCGGTTTGAGTAAATTGTAATTTTATCATCATCAACTGGTTGGGGGTTTGAATTTGTAAATGTGGTTCCAGTTCTACCTTTTTAGACATGTGGCTTCATCATTTCTTTATGTTAAATAGATGCGATGTCTCTAATTCCAGAAATCCTTATTGCGAGCATTTTATGCTGTTGATTGCTTAAAGAAAGATTGCTTGTGTAGGGTCTTGTGTTTTAATAATTGTAGTCTAGTTGTTTTAATGTCGTTGCATTATGTTTAAAATTGTCACTATGTTGTTGATGTTTACCCTTGGTCAGGTGTCGATGTTCAAACCTTGAGGAAGTGAGCTATTAGGTGTTATGTCCCTAATGGTCAACCCTGGGTTTGTGACTGTGAGTCCTTCACCTGTGTATGTCTGGATAATTTATGGTTGTCAGCCCCACCATAGAGTTCTCATAGATAGTCTTATCCAGTTAGTGACCTAGTAGAGAGAGTGGCTTTCGGGAGGGGGCCGCACCCGAAGTGGATGGCAGGATAACCCCTCGAAAGTCAACTATTAAGTGATAACCTAATAATTTGATTAGGGGGTGGGTAGTTATTAATTTAATTAAGATAATGTACCCCGTACACGGTTGAGTGCTTGTTTAGGCTCAAGGTGTTTGGGAAGGCCTGGAATGGCAAACCTACCACCTTGTCCTCACGAAAGGATGGTAGGGTCCGCATGATGCTTAGATGGAGCCAGGGGTTCGAGAGAGGTTACCAGGATAACCCAAGATGGGGGCCGGGACCTATGGAGACCTACCTAGGGTAACCATCTTAAGCCATGTGATGACACTCTCTCTCTAGGGTCGCTAGTGTTTTGTGAGTTGGGTCACTTGTGTACTACGGAGTCATGTGTACTGTTGTACTTTTCTTGCTTGCTTGAGGGTCTTCTGCTATCTCCTAGCACGGTGGGGTGGTTCCATTATGGGATCACATGGTCGGGTGGTAGTGCCACTTCCCATCGGATATCTTGTTCCTACCTTCATGCGAGGATTGGCTTCGCCGGTGCATCTTGGTTCTTGCTTCGTGTAGCACTCATGTTCTTGATTTTGTACCTTTGAGGCCCGTGTGGTCATTGTATCAGCAACTTGTAACCTTTGTACTTTATTGTTCGATGGAAGCCATGTAATTTATGGAATGTTGTAATTAAAGTTCATGGGATATATGTTGTTTCAATTATCTCTCTTATTATGTATAAATGAATCATTGGAAGTATATATGTTGTAATTCTTTAAACCTATCTTTTGGAGATCAATTTATGAATTTGAGTTATTTAATCGTTATTGACTTTCCCTATTTAGATGGTTAATTGGATTAATATTGTGATGTAGTTTTAATTAGAAGTAATCTTCGTTGGTAACCCTTTAGGATGTAAATGATAGTCTTTTGCTTATGTTATTTATTGTGTAAAGTTATGATTAATTCATTTAATCTTTAAAAAAAAAAAAAATTATTGCTCCTTTTAGTTGCCTTGTTGTGTTTCTATCCTTTAGGGTTCCTGGCGGGGCATTACAGTTGCAACCAAAATAATATCATCTACATAAACCTCAACTACAAGGATATCATCACCTTCAACCTTGACATACAAATTGTTGTCAACACCACCTCTAGTGAAACCATTGGCTATTAAATGTGCATCCAATCTGGAATACCAAGGTGTAGGAGCTTGTTTAAGACTATAGAGGGCCTTTTTCAACCTGTAGAAAAAATTAGGATTGTCCTTTGACACAAAACCTTCAGGTTGTTCCATACAAACCTCTTCATCTAAGTAGCCATTCAAGAAAGCAGTTTTTAACATCCATTTGATAAACTTTGAAATTCTTAAAACATGAATAAGCCAAGAAAATTCTGATTGACTCAATACAAGCAACAAGAGCATAAGTTTCACCAAAACCTATACCTTCTTGTTGTGCATACCCTTTGCACACAAAGCGTGCTTTATTTTGAACCGCTTTGCCACTTTCATCTAACTTGTTTCAGAAGATCCTTTTGCGACCAATTATATTTTTATCACCATCTTGGAACTAACTCCCAAGTTTTATTTTTCTCAATCTGGCTGATTTCTTCCTGCATAGATTTCAACCAACAATCATCATTTAAAGCATCATTAATAGTTTTAGGCTCAAATTCAGTTACCAAATAGAAGTGTTCAACAATTTGAGCTTGTTCTTCAAGTTTGGCTTTTCTTCTAGTTAATATCTTTGCATCTTTATCCCCAATAATCAAATTTTGAGGATGTCTCTTGGTAATAATCGTGGAGGGTGTAGTTAGAGGTGTTACTACTTAGAACTTGATGCATTCTCCTGCTAAAAGTTATCTGCTCCAACAGATTCGGGAAATATGTGAAGTGCTAATGTAGACTCCTCTTCAACATCCTGCACATGATTATCATCTAGAAACACCTTCTCATCAAATGTGACATTTATAGATTCAACAATCTTATTCAGCCTTATATTGAAGCATTTATAGGCTTTACTATGTGTAGAGTAGCCTAAAAAGATACCTTCATCAGATTTAGATTGAAAACTGCCTAAATTTTCATCATCCTTTTTAATAAAACATTTACAGGGAAAAATTTTAAAGTATTTGATAGTGGCAGAATGACCATACCATAGCTCATATGGAGTGAAGTTAGATTTTACTCTCATCTGCACCCTATTTAATATATAAACAACTGTATGAATAGCTTCTTTCCAGAATCTATCAGGTAACTTGGCTTCATCTAACATTGTTCTACCCATTTCTTTTACAGTTCTTTTATTTCTTTCAACAACCCCATTCTGTTGGGGTGTCCTAGCAGCAGCATACTACCTTTTATGCCATGATTTTCATAGTAATCAATGAAATCTTGAGAGGTAAACTCACCTCCTTTATCTGATCTAAAACATTTAAGTTTGAAATATGATACTTTCTCAACCATTTTACGAAAGATTTTAAATCTTTCAAAAGCCTCTGACTTGTGTTTGAGAAAACTTACCCAAACCATTCTAGTGTAATCATCCACAAACAACATGAAGTATTTTTCACCATTGATAGATCTTGTCCTAGTAGGACCACATAGATCAGTGTGTACAAGTTGCAAGGGTTTAGTGGAAGAGTCTTCCTTTGATTTGAAACTTACCTTTGTTTGCTTGCCTTTTAGGCACCCTGACAAACAGCATTTTCTGATTTACTAATCACTGGTAAACCTCTTACATTTTGATATTTACTGATTCTAACTAGATTGTCAAAGTTTATGTGACCTACACATTTGTGTCACAACCATTTTTCTTCAATTTGACCCATAAGACACATGCCCTCATGTCTTTCAGGATTAGAAGAGTCAAGAAGATTATATATATTGCCATGTGTTCTCAACCCGATTGCAACTGTTTTACCGGACTTAGTTTTTATTGCACAACCTTGTGAGTTAAATGAAACATTATATCCACTATCAAAGATTCGACTGACACTTAAAAGATTATGTTTGAGACCTTCTACATAATACACATCATGAATAGGTGTATTATCATTGAGAAGCAAAATCCTCTACCTTTTATTTGAATCCCTGAGTTATCACCAAATTTTACAAAACCACCAGCATAATCTTCAAGTTTCAAGAACTTGTCTTTATCCCCTGTCATGTGGTTAGAACAACCACTATCAACAACCCATAAGGTTTTCTTATTAGAAAGAAAAGCAGTTTGAACAAGCACGGATTGTTCTATGTTCTAAACAAGTTTGGGTCTCCAAACCTTTTTTGTATTAGGCTTATTTTGTTTGCATTGTCTGGAGGTATGACCAATAGTATTGCATTTGAAACACTTGATTGTATTAGGAAATCCAAAAAATTAATTGTGACCAAACCTTAGTGGTCTAGACATCATAAATTTGCATGTACTAACTTTGTGACCAAATTTGTTACAGAAGAAGCAATAACCATTGAAGAAAAAATTGAATCTAAAATTGTTTCATTTGTTTTCATATGACTGTTTCTTACTAACAATTGTCACATTCTGTCTTGCAGATTTTGAACATTCACCTGTGTCATCAGATTGCTTTTGCTTTCCAACCATATTATGCAAATGAATTGTTCTTTTATGCTCTTCCACTTTCTTTGTGAGAGATCCAACTTGTTGTTTGAGTGCTTGAGTCTCCTTTTCTTTATCAGCAAGCACTAATTTGAGATTCTCTACAACTCTTTTAGAGTCATCTAGCTCAGTTTGCAAAGAGACAGTTAAATTACTTGAGCTTTTCTCTTGAGAGGAAATATGTTTCTTGAGTCTTTATATTTCTTGAAGGGCACAAAGCATTTCACCTTCAAGGTTTATCTCACAATTTTCTAGATCTGATTGACTATTCATTTGACTATCAGATTTACTGCTTGAAGTTTTAGGTATATCAATTTCAGCCATGAATAAGGTTTCACCTTCATCACCTAAAGAGTCATCTGACTCATCATCATATTCTTCATAGTTGAATAGATTCTTTTTCTTTTTGAAATTGTTAAAATTGAACTTATTTTTAGGACTGAAGGTTTTTTTCTTGTAATGTTTTTCAATTTGATCATCATCATTGTTTTGATCAACATGAGGACACTGTGTAGCAAAGTGACCAGCTTTGCCACAGTTAAAACATTTGAGAGGCAGCTTGCTTCTATATGTTTTTTTGAGTATTCTCACTAAGAGAGCCTCTAAAGAATTAGATAATTCAGATTCACTATCCACACCCTCTTTCTTCTCTATTTTAAAAGCAGTCTCTTTCAATGATGAACTATCATTGTCAACTTTGCTCGTTCTCATTTCAAAGTCTGTCAAAGTTCCTTGAAGATCATCTATGTAAGCTTATTAAAAAAAATCTTCTCTTCAAGGGTTGAAACTTTGGTTTCATATTTAGGCAATAAGGTTCTAATGACCTTCTTAACCACTATGAATTCATCTACTTCTTCACCTAATCCTCTCATCCCATTAACAACTTCGTCAATTCTCAAAAAGTATTAAGCTACCTTTTCATCATCTATGATTTTCATTTCCTCAAACTGAGTTTTAAGGGTAATTATTTTGGACTGTTTGACTTTTTCATTTCCTTGATAAGTATTTTTAGGTTTTTCTCATATTTCATGAGTAGATTTGCAATGCATGATCTTGACAAAGACTTCTTTAGTCAGACCACACAATATTGCATGTTTGGCTCTAGTATTCATTTCATGTTGCTTTTTCGCACCAGAAACCTGTAGGTATAGTAGTAGGTAGAATGCATACAAGTTTTGATGTTTTTATTGTAGTTGTCTCTAGTATGTAAAGATGCTATTTCATGAAATTAAAGATCAAGGATCATATGTTTTGTCCCTACAAGATTAGGTGATTATCTTGTTTTTTGCTTCTCTTCAAGGAAGAGATTAAAATGCTTCTTACAGGATAAAGAAATGGTGATATGTGCATGTACAATTTTAAGAATGGCTACAATGGAAATGTAATATAGGGTATTAGTGTAATGCATTAATACTGTGAACTTACAGGTTATAGTTTAAACTATTTGGGTTCAATTTCTATTAATTGCAAGTTGACTCTGTTGCCTTAAAAGGCACTAGTCATGGGGCTTGCACCCAATTTTTAGAATCATAAATATTCTCAAATGTCATTTCTTTTCTATTATAGAAGTTAGTACTAGGAGTAGGTTTAGTGTATAAATTATTCCCAAATGCTAAGTGAACGTTGAAAAGATAGGATTGCAGCCAAATATGAAGTTCATACACTTTCCTTGGCATATTCATATTGGGATATCTATTTTATTTTGTAATGCCATGAGTGTTGAAAGTCTTAGGTTATTTAGGATTTACTTAGGTACACCCACCTTGGTCTTATAGAGCCAAAAGTGCAGGAGATTTCAGTCTTGTGATTGAATCTCATTCGTTGGCCAAATCCAATTTTAAGCCTGTTGATAAGAAGTTGGTAAAATCTATAGGGCTTGAGAATCTATTGATTTGGGAACCAACAAGCATCACATTAGTTGCAGCTCCAGAGTCTATTATACAATTTCTAATATATCTATTATTGACACATAGCGTGACATAAAAAGGATCCACCTGAGATGGATTTTTGGTAATTGTATTTCCCACACATACCTTTGGAACCTTGATCTCTTCTATTCTAACAACACTTACAACATTATTTTATTCAATCATGGGTACTTTTAGTAAATTAGAAAATAAAGAGATGGTTGCCTTTCTATGTTCTTCAATCTTCATCATTTCCAATAGTGGAATTGAAATATTCATTTGTGATATTTTTTGAGCCATATCAAACACTATAACACTTGGAACATTTTGACAAACTATTTTGTCAACCTTTGATTTTACATATCCTTCCTTTTCATTAGAAACAAGAGTCTTCATTGTTTTATTTACTTTTGATTCTTTTCTCTCATTATCAGCTTTGGATTCCTTATGTGGTACATTAAATTGCACTTTCTAAGCTTCTGGTGCTTTAGTCTTATCTTCATTCTTGTTAATCAGCTTGGAGTTCTTTGGGGCAGTCACTTGTTCTTTTATAAACAGATTTCTAGACATGCCTTGATTTGGATTGACCATTCTGTTCCTTAAGTTATAGTTACTCCTGGCTTGAGTAACCACAACAATAGTGAGAGATCTTATCTCTTCTTCACTTGGCCTTCTCAATCTTATGTTTTCATCAACAATATTGGCAACATTAACTCTTGGGACCTCTTCATCCACAGAATTTGAGAAAACTTGTTGTTGACACAACAACTTGGTGTTCCTCTAATTTTCAACATCACAATCATTTACCATATCTTCAAAGGAGTCATAATTTGCAAATTCAAACCTACCAATAGAGAACATATTTATTGTTTGATCTTGCTCATCATTCCTTTCATATTCTTCATACATTTGTTTCAAACTCTAAATTAGATTGAGCAACAACACACTGCTAAGGGGTATGAGGCATGTTGTAGGCCACACACCATGGGGTGTCTTCAACTACATGCGCACTTGGTCTTTTCAAAGGGTCAGGGGTATCCTTGCTAGTTAAGCCCTTTTGATTTTATTGCAAAGTCTTACCATCTTTCCAATTTATATGATAGGACATATCATGTAGTTTCATTGGTCTATCATTCATTTGATACCCTTGTCTATCATGAGGTATACCCTTTTTTCATTTTTCGTAACTCTGTAACCAATGTCCTTGACTACATTCATAATCTTATCAAGTTTATCTTCTTCTTTTGGTTTCTTATTCTGATGTCCTCTTAGATTTTGCGATATTTTCATGTCATCTCTTTTTCCAACCTTTCTAGTAGCTTTTCTATTGTTTTCTATACTAAGTGTTTCCTTAAAGGCATCTCTAAGGGTTGGTGGTTCTCTAGATCTAAGCTCATATCAAAATTTTGGGTCATACACTTTCATGTAAAAAATTAGACACATAGAATCATTTGGTCTCAAATGTTGATGTATTTTATTCAAAATTTTCACAAACCTTGTATTGAAATCAGAGAACAACTCATTTTGACCCTCTTGAATTGTTATGATTTTTTCTAATTTAAACCTTGCATTAGTGTGGTCTTCATATTTTTCTCTAAAATCCCTTTGCAAATCATGCCAAATGCTATTTTGTGCATCAGGAAGGCTTCTATACCAGTCCCTTGCATCAAATATCATTGATTGCATAAAAAGCTTCATCAATATGTCCTCATTCTCAACTTCAAAGTTATCCATGACATTCATAAAGGCCTTAATGTTATCCTCACCAGATAATCCACTATTTCCTAAGAACTTTGGCGATTCTACTCTAATGTCATTATTCACCAAGTTAGGATATCCTTGAATATCAGTGAAGTATAACTGTCTATATCTATCCATTTGAATAGGCGGCCTTACAAATAGATTTTCCCTTTGATTTGGAACAACTTGTGCATTTGGATCAGGAAAATTCTGTGCAACATTAGTTACATCAAGTTGTCAAACCACTAGTAGAGGATCTACAACAACATTTTGGACTTTTGGGTTGATGGGAACATTTTTTGGCCTTGTAAATTAAGAAACTACTACAACATTTGTTATTGTAACAACTGTTGATACAATTGGTTTTGTTGTTGATTAATAAATTGGGGCCCTACTGATTGACTTACTTGGTGCATTGAAACATTTGGAGCACTCACAACAATAGATGTATTAAGGTTGAATTGACCATGCCCTACCCTTAGTTTATTTTGTCCACTTGTTTGAAGCATAGACATATTTAATGACAATGAAACAATGTATATTCTTATACAAAAAGACAAAACAAGTGTTGACACATCTGTGCTTGCATGACTTGATGTTAAAGGTTGTGTACTCTCATAACTAGTTAACAAATCAACAACACATAGGACAGTGGTAGTACTTGGATTTGACGGACAGGCAGATTGTGACTAAGATGCACTAACAACCTTATTTTGTAAACTTTGAAAATCTTGCAACCTCTTGAGCAATTTTTCCTTCCTTGTCAACATTTCTTATCTTGTGCAATAAGATTATAGTTCTTGAATCTCCTCTTGTAATTCTTAATCTATCAGTTCTCTTGTTTTTACCATTGACACTGAATAGGAATTTAAATCAATTTTAATTGTTTTTCCTTTGTCTTTGTATGTGAGGGCACTTGTTTTAGGGACTATAGATCCAAAACATTGTACACCAAAGTTTACAAGCAAACCACTAAATAAATCATCTTGTTTTTTTTTTCAGTTTGGCTTCAACCTCTCTTTTTCAATTGTTATTTATGAGTTTATTCCTCTAACTCAGCTTGGAATTCTTTTTCCATTTGCTCTAGTCTAGCATTAAATTTCCTTACCCTCTCTTCTTGTTTATTTTAGCCCTTAGATGACCCTTTAGGTGGTTCACTGAGAGAAGTAATCTTAATACCCTCTTATTCATCATAGTACACTTGATCCCCCTCTTAACTGTAATAATAATAAGCAGATTTCTTAGGTATCTTAGTGTAATACCTACAAGATCTAGGGGATGGTTCATTTGATGAAGATGACCTCCTATGACTAGACATTAAAGTTGTATTAGCTAATTTTTCTACATCATGAATATTTGCATTAAAAGAAGAGGAATATGGGTCATTAACAGATGGTTTAGGCTCACTTCTTATGTTCTTTGGCTACCATCATTGACTTACATCATGTGGAGGCTAATTTGGATTCCCCTGTTGCAAGGATCTCCTCCTGAACATACTATCTTCTAAATCTTCAAGAGACTATTGGGATCTTTGTATTCTTCTACCAATTGGTGAATATTTATGCACCAATTTCTTCTGCACATCTATACTTGAGCAATTCTTAAAAATCCTTAGAGTCGCCACCCCTTTGAGGGGAAATTTCTAAATCTCAAGACAATTCCTCTCAAAAAATTTAAACCCACATAATGACTCCACCAAAACTCTCACAATTGACACAAAGTATGAATCACATCCTCCCCCAATGAAATTAATTGTAGGAAAATGATGATTGACCTGATCTAGACACAAATTTTAACAAGAACTCAAAATATTTCAAATCCTAAGCCAAAATTGATTGAAACTATCCATTCCTCAATAGAGTCACCAGTTTGTTGGTTGTTTCAACTGATTCCTATAACCCTCCTAAGGATTTTCCCTTTCCCATCATTGGTTGTTGTAGATCAGTGGCCAATGCTTGAGAATCCTTCAGAATTTGAGAGAATTCTCCTTCTCTTTTGCCTCTGCAAAACCAAGACAGATACACTTGATAATAATTAAAAGATTTGATAAAATAATCACAAGTATTATCCATATACAAATGATTCTTAGACTTATGACCATACCATATAATATTTCACTTAGAATTGGCTCAACTCTAGTTACTCATCTTTACTATGTATCTGAGAATGAAAAATTTATCCTAACCCTAGTCCTACTAATATAAATAAAATTTGATTTGATTTGATTTTGGATTGGTTACTAAGACTTAGCACCAATGGGACCAATGCCTATATCCATTGAAGCAGAGTGATACATCAAGTGAATCTCATGAAATGCACTTATAAATCTGAACACCTATGCCTAACATAAGCATTCTAGTTCATCATTTCAAGCCATACTTAAGGAATCTTTATTGTGTTCCTTAATTATTGTAAGTCACTTAAAGGATTTAATTTCTTCCTTAAAGAAAACTAGTAAATACACTACACATTTGTGAGATCTTCACAAAGACAAGCTTATCCATCCTAAACAAATAAACTCATATAATCAAAAGAATACCAAATAGGAGACAATCTGGAATGATGTTTTCATTAATCTTCACTAAAGTTTTCAATACAATTCACATAACATAAGACTGTAATTATATTTTTTGCAAAGACGTTTCTTACAAACCAACTCTACTACTCATCCCATGCAAAAATGATATCAGAACCCCCTACAAAGTAACCTTGAATTCCCTTTTATAACAACAAGGAAGAAACAAGATTTAGATTACTTTACCACATGTCACATTTTAATTTTTTTACAACAATATATGTCAAAAGCATCTTTATGACCCAAAATATTAAGAGAGGGAAAATGAAAACAACCTAGTTGTAATGGTGGGAAAACAGTGAATGATAAATCAAGAAGGAAAACTACCCTTTCCCTCAAAAAGAGATGAGAGTTTCGCTATCAATTACCATCCAAGCACTTTTCACCATTACATTAGAAAGGGGAGAGGATAAATCACTAGATTCAATCTCTCCACACAAAGATGGTAGATTGAATTTTGAATGAATTGGGTATGCTAAGTTGATCCCCTCTTTCTTGTTTGAAATGGAAAGGAAGTTGATTGAATTATGTAGTGAAAAAGTGATAAAGAATCGATTATAACTTGAGATCAGAATATGGGATGAAGTTGTGCACCTAGATTTGGCAATAAAATGTCAAGATGAAGTCGTCCTATGAACTTGAGGAAAAGTTGCTTGAACCGTGGCGGGAATGTACACGGTCCTCTGAAAAATCCGCAAAATGAAAAGAGTTTTTTCGCCTATGCAAATGAAGCCCGAATCTGAAAGTACAGTTGCGCACCTGCAACCTACACACATAAAAGAGAGAAAAATGGGTTGGGATTGGGAGTTTGCCTTTAGGTCAAACCCCAGTTTTAGAATTAACAAAGTAATGAAAGAAAGTACTTGTAAGTAGATGTAAATGAAAGATTGAATTGTAAATCACCTCAAGGGAGGTTGTAGTAGCAATGTTGATAGAAGTGTAGAATTGAATGTTGAAATCAATCTCCTCTTCAATGGTTGAATCCTTGACTTGAATGCAACACCTAGCCTTGAAGGGAGACTTGAGAATGCTCAATGCTGGAAAAGAATGCTTGAATGTGATGCAAAGCAGGCAGAGGTATGGTGGTATGAAACAATTCCCAAATAGGTAATGAATACTTTGTATGATATCAAGGTAAGAAATGGTAAATTTTCTTTAGCCTACAAACACCCTAAATGGCTCAAATGGACCAAATATGGATCAATACTTCACCTAAGGAAAATGATGACTTAGAATATGTTCTTAGGTCTAATATAAAAGGATTCAACTAGTTTTAGTCTTCTATTCAATACCCAAATGTTGAAACTCCAAATTTGCTCCTTCTAGCCCTAGAATACCAACTAGTGCAGCAGCGAGAGAAATTTAATGATAACTCCAAAAACACACCAGACAAATAAAATACACATTTGGATACCCTTTTGGCTCATCTATAACATATCTAAAGGGTTTAATAGGTTGTTTTGGAAAATATATGTTGTCCTTACAACATGCCCTGTTTTTTAGCACTAAAAAGGGTGGTTTTACAAAGCAAGTACTAAAAATATGACTCACTGTCACTTATAACCCCCAAAAAATAGAATAATATGGCAAATAAGAGAGGAAAATGAAATAAAATTCAATGTATGAGGCCTCTAAGCCCACCAACCCCAAATTCTTCTCTTAAACCCTTAAAACCAAGGGTTTCTCCTATCTCCCACTTCCACTCACTTCTGGAAACAAATGATTGTTGCTAAACCTTTAGATAGGAATTTTACAAATATCCAAATCATAAAATTTACCCCTCCAATGGGTAGATCTCTCCAACCTTCATCCTACCTAGCCTCTTCACTAGGTTTTCCAACTCAACAAATGGTGATCACCCTATCAAAACCCTGTTATCTGCAAATCTAATAGTTAAATCATAATTTACATGTCAAAAAGAGATCATTCCATGAGAAACAAAAATCAAACATTCATGGAATGACCCTCCATGGTTAGAAACTTGTCAGAAATTGTTAAGAAACTATTCTAAATTGTTGCGATAATGAATGTACAGTCAAAAAGTTGATTGAACAACAACCCTAAAGAATTCAAAGATGTGTAATATGCCCAGGCTGATACTCAAGAATGATATACCATAAATACCAAGCAAAGGAAGTCTCACAAAATCATAAAATAGCAGAAAAATGGCTTGAGAACTGAATTTTATTCAACCTTCTCTTGCAATCCGTACACTTCAGGTCTTGTCTGTCGGTACCAAGCATTAAAATAACTCCCCCAAGGTTGTTCAACCACTTATTGGTTGGTTACAATATTTATTCTACATAAAAAAGCCACTAATCTAAGTTTCCCACCTAATTCCTTATAGACGTTGAAATTCAAATATTTGAATTTCCAACTTTTGGAAAATGTATTACAAACTGAAAACCAACATTATTAATGATGGATTTGCATCCCATATGGAATATTTAACCATCCTAAACCTTCCTAAATCCTTTATTGGGTGTTTTGACCAAATTTACATTTTTTGACAATAAATGAAAATTTTCAGTATAAAATAACAACATTTTACAATTTTGTTTTTCAAAAGCCATTATTGGCCTTAACAACTCATAGTTGATCATGTTGACATTCATTGATGAATTAAACTCCTTCTTAGCCTTAGATGGTTGTATGGTTTCCTTTGTTGGTCCTGGTACCCCTGCACCAAAATGCTTGATCGCTTGTACATACTCCGATCTTGTCCAACTTCCACCTATTGAGCTTATCCAAATGAGAGAGTGAATTCCCCCTTAAATACATGTTGGTGGTTTTAAATTTCATCATGGGCCAACATTGGGGGAGTTTCCCACCCGAGGCACAACCAACAATGTAACCCGAGGAAGGGTCCTGCCCCAAAATAGGGCAGGGGCAGGGGTGCCACGCCCCTATCCAAGAGAGGACAGTGGCACCACGCCCCTGTCCTACCCCTTTCTCTAGGTCAAAGTGCAGACGGATGATGTTGAGGCCAAGGAAGAAGTTGTTTCCGCAAGCCAAGCAATCTTCGGTCTCCGATCAGGCTAGAGGGTTTGAAATCACATGCGTGAGGACCCTAATGCATTCAAAAATTGCTATGGTCTCAATTTTATGACACTACATTTAGCCCCCACTTTAGCGGGAGTATAAGCGTATGCCAATACTACTGGTAAAGTACAAGGAAACAATATTGAAAGACTTTCACCACGTCAAGGAGGCAAGATGCACCAAGCCCCCAGTGGACTTAGGATCTTACGACTTCGATTGACAAAGTAAAAGGGAAGATCGAGAAGGAGAAAACCATGACTGCAAGTAGCAAAGTTCCCTTCACTATGAGTCATGAAAGCAAGGATAAAAAGATTACAAAGCAAAAGAAAGTTTGCTAAGTAATTCTAAGTATCATAAGAAGGAAAACATGAGCAAAGTGTATGCCCCCACGTTAAAGTGATCGCACGCGCCTTATCGAGAGTGATTTCTTTAAGGTGTATACCCAAGAGAGAGAAGAGAGGGAACACGTTATCACAAGGGTTTAGCCCCCAATCGATTTATAAACCTAAGGATAATGAACACAAAACACAAGATAGTATTGCTCTCCTTGGGGTCAATATGTTGTATGATAACTCATGTATATCGTGTATGTATATGCATATAATAATCTTCATTCCCCAAAGAAGGACACTACCTTATAAGAAAGGGAAGAGAGGATGTCTTTTGAGTCAACATGAAAGAGACCAAGAGAATATCTCAATGCTTTGCATCGTCCCAAAGTAGACATTAAGGGAACAATAGAAGAACAGGGATACACACATAAGAATGGCCACAAAAGAGAAAGAAAGGAGAGAGAGAAAGATCTATAGTGCTAATATTTCTAATCTGGCACGGCATCCGCCTCTTGATCTTGTTGATCACTATTTTGGGAAGGCGAGCAACACGCCAGAGGAGCGATATCAAGCACAATAGATGGAGCTATCACAAGATCAAAACAAGGAATATGCTCATGTTGTAAGTCACTTTGTTCAATTCTAGGAGCTAGGATTAGGGTTTGTGAAAACTCATATGATAAATGTTTGTCCACATCAAAATACTCATACTCACTATCAGAAGAATTAGGAGTTGTATTGCCATTATGAATAACATTTTTGCCCATTTCTTCATCAAAGTTTAGAGAAAGAGGAGAAAGAACACGAATAGGAGTAAAACCATCACATGTTTTATGCAACTTATGATTTGGAGATGTTGGTTGAACATCCTGCTTAGGAGAAAAGGGAATCATGTCAACTGTTGGAGTCTGAGGAGATTGAGTATTTTTAGGGATAGCTTCAAGAGCTCAAAAACAACATCTTTGTCGACATTCTCTCACACAACCACTCCATCGAGTCTTAGTGGAAGGCTTAGAAGGAGGAAGAAGGCTTGAAAAAGTAGGAGTGTTTCTCTCCTTGATAGTGGAAGGTTTAGGTTGAGGTCTTTTTGGTTGAACAATAGGAGAAGCAAGCCTCTTCTCTTGATAAGAGGAAGGAGGTGAAACTATGAAAGGATGAATACTAGGTGTAGGAAGGAGACCAGTTCCATTATGAGGAGGAGGTATAGGTCTAACATTAGGAGGAATATTGTTGTTCTCCTTAAGAGACGATAAAGTCACATCCATAGGAGTAGGTGGACAATTTTCCTTAGGAGAGAGATTAGTTCTATCCAACAGGGGAAGAACCTCATCTTGAAGAATAATAAGAATGTCAAGTGTTGGTGATATAGGTTTACTTAAGGATAAAATCATATCATTCTTCCATTTTTGATATGATTGAAAAAGAGCATTTCTCCTTGATGGAAGAGATTTAAATTGTTTAGGCCAAAGGAAATCAATAGGAACACCGAGGCTTCTTTTGGATGGACAAAATAAGCTATGGTTCACGGTTATGATTTCTCCATTGTGAGGTAATTTAAGATACTTGTGGATTGGAGAAGCAATAGCCTTCATGGAAGATAGCCAAGGATAGCCCAACTTCACACGAAATTGCTTAGAAGAAGGTATGCTAACAAAGTCAACATCCATGGATTTAGCATGAACTTCAACAGGAAGAGTGATAACACCAATGGTAGGACAAGAGAATCCATCAAATAAATTCACATCTACATTAGAAGCATCATATAGTGGTTTATGCAATCATAAAGTGAAAAGATACTCTTTAGTTATGACATTAACCATGCAAGAGGGATCAATCAGGGCACCACGGCAAGAAATATCCTTAACCTTCACCACTATGTATAAAGGGCCATCAGGTGCTCTAATAGTCTCACTAGGGTCAAATGTAATACAAGGATCCTTAGGTGTATCTTGTGTTTCTACCATATTAACCAAGTTTGGAGCCATAGAGGTAAATTCTTCAGAAGTGAGAGAATTAGGCACAATCTCAATAATGTTAGAGGTATGAGATGACAAGGGATCAGTGAAAATCTTAAGATTTTGATTAGGAGGAGCAACCGATTTATTCCCTTTATCATTCACACCTACCACATATATAGTATTATTATCAATTAAGTCTTGAACCTTATTTTTCAATGCAAAATATTTCTCAGTATCATGACCAGGTTGACGATGAAATTGGCAAAAGGAATTGTTATCAAAATAAGGAGATGCAAGTTTGGAAGGATCAATTTGTTTTATAGGAGGAAATATGATAACATTAATGTGCAACAACTGAGACATAATACTATATAAAGATTCATTCAAAGGAGTAAACTGTCTTTCTCTTTGGAAAAAATTATAAATAGAAGGCACACCTATTGTAGAATTCACATCATTGTTGTTGATTGGATCATTGAACTTGATGAAGATTTTTTTTGGTTTGAACTTCACAAATGGTTGTTGAACACTCTCCCACTTATCACTCAGAGCCATAGGAGTGGATTGCTCCATTTGACTCACAACCAGTTGATAATTGTGGAGTGTTGCGCACAACTGCGGAAAGGAAGTAAACTTAGACAAAAGAAGCTTTTCCCTAATATCTTTTTGTAAATTAGAAATGAAAATTCTTTGAATATTATTATCAGGTACATGAAAAGAAATTTGAGAACACAAACACTTATATCTACCAATGAAATCATTCACTTTTTCTTTAACACCTTGTTTACTATGCATTAAGTTAGTCAAAGTGATTTTAGGACCAATGTTGTTTTGAAATTGTTGGATAAAAGCATTTACCAGTTGTTGAAAG
The DNA here is from genome assembly GCF_030272615.1 of Cryptomeria japonica. Lineage (NCBI taxonomy): Eukaryota > Viridiplantae > Streptophyta > Pinopsida > Cupressales > Cupressaceae > Cryptomeria > Cryptomeria japonica. The sequence goes on from NC_081413.1 coordinate 394,928,992, forward strand.
GAAGTGATAGAATAAGAAGGCAAAGAGAAATACCATTGTAAGGCCTTATCTCTTAGTGTTCTTGTAAACAATTTTGCAAGCAATCATTGATCATAAGCAAAATCAGTACACAAGGTTTGAAATGTTTTAACATGCATAAGAGGATCACCTTTTTCATTATAGAGTTCTAATTGAGGGATCTCAACATGTTTAGGTGGCACGACTTTAAAATATCAAGAGAAAGTGGGCTCGCAACATCAAAGGTGGGCACACTAAACTTGGATTGACTCATGGAAGCAATTTTTTGTTGCAAGGAAGACACAGTTTGAGCAAGATTGTTAATTGTCATTTCGATGGAAGAATTGATGCTAGACATAGGTGATTGAGAAGGTGGTGTAATGATATTGAAAAAAGGAATGGATTGAAAATAAGGTGGTGGAACATTATGATAAGTAGGCATTGGTGATGATTGGGTAGGAAAAGGGACAGTTAAAGGAGGAATAAAGTTGTTGAAGGAATTGCCCCCTTGTGTCACACTGATTGGAACACTCATGGAAGACATAGGTAACAATGGAGGATTAAATAAAGAAGAGGGATTGCCCCCATGACCTATGGTTGTAGGTGACATTTTGTGTTGAAGTAGCCATGGTGTTAGATGTGAAAGTAGGAATACTAGTCATAGGATTAGTCAAAGGAATAGAGGAATTGACTTGTGTTGACTGTTGTGAGTAACCTAGGGTTTCAACACAACTCTTGATAGGCATGACATTAGAATCAACAATATGTGCAATGCCACGCAATATATCAATTCCATTCTTATCACTTTGAAGCATGTGTTTAAGACCTTCAATTAATGGAAGAGCTTCACTATTAGGGTATTCTTGGGACATCCATTGTTGAAAGCTATCAAATTGATTGTCCAATGTGGAAAGTTGATCTAAAACCCTAGTTAAGGCTTCTTCTTCATCATGGGATCCATCAATGGGGTGAATAGGCACATGATTAGGATGAGAAGAATTAGCATGATCCTCATTAAAGAAGTCACCCAAATTAGGCTCCATCTCCTCAGTAATTAAACCTTGGGATGCCTTAATTCTAATGCTTCATCTAACGAGGATAGGATAGGTAGGACTAATAGCGGTAAAACTCATGCACTAGAGGGAAAATTTGAATTTTGGATTGTGGAACAAAGCTTACAAAATTGAGTAATGTAAAATTCAAGAAAATAATTATTACACAATTTGAACTTTGTTGGAGGAAGAGGATGACACAATATCCAAAAATGAAAGGAAATTGGAATTTTAAAATTAGGGACAAGGGAATACCACTTAATTTTAAAATTAGAATTTTTAAAATTAGGGCAAACTATAATTAACCTCTTGATTTTCAAAATTTTCTTGAAATTTGAAATGTTGAATTTTGAAGGTATTTCCGATTCTAGAGGGATCAAAAATCGATAAAATTAGCCAATCTTCTAGATTTAGGCTAGTAAATACAGTCATAACAATCTCCCAAAATTTTGGGAAAAAAGCTGAGGACCATGGCGAGAACGCACATGGTTTGACCAACTTTTTTCAAAATTTTGAGGGATGGATATTACGATGATTTTAAAGATAACTCCAAAAAATTGGCGAATTTTATGATCTAACCACTTAATTTTAAAAATTAGGGTTTGATGACCTAACCACTTAATTTTGAAATTTGAATTTTGGGAAAAAGGGGGCAAATTGAAAATTTGAATTGTAGGATTGAAGACAAATCTGAGAACAATAAAAAATCTGAAAATTAAATTGAAATCCAATTTTTGCACAAGTTCAAGATGATATTTGAAAATTAGAGTTTTAACAAGTAACCTCTCAATTTTGTAAATTTTAATTGCAAATTGAACAAGACAATGAGGAAATTGAATTTGACAATAAATTTTTTTTTCAGATCTAAGATAACCACAAGCAATTTTTACAAATCACAAGTTCAATTTTAATTTAAAAAACTAGGGTTTTTAATGAATTAACTACCCTTTCCCTCAAAGAGAGATGAAAGTTTTGCTATCAATTACCATTCAAGCACTTTTTTCACCATTACATTAGAGAGGGGAGAGGATAACTCACTAGATTCAATCTCTCCACACAAAGATGATAGATTGAATTATGAATGAATTGGGTATGTTAAGTTGATCCCCTCTTTCTTGTTTGAAATGGAAAGGAAGTTGATTGAATTATGTAGTGCAAAAGTGATAAAGAATCGATTATAACTTGAGATCAGAATATGGGATGAAGTTGTGCACCTGGATCTGGCAATAAAATGTCGAGATGAAGTTTCCCTGCGAATTTGAGGAAAAGTTGTCTGGACCATGGCAGGAATGTACACGGTCTTCCAAAAAATCCACGAAACGAAAAGGGTTTTTCCGCCTCTGCAAATGAAGCCTAAATCCAAAAGTATAGCTATGCACCTACAACCTACACACATAAAAGAGAGGGAAATGGGTTGGGATTGGGGGTTTGACCTGCCTTTAGGTCAAACTCTAGTTTTGAAATTAACCAAGTAATGAAATAAAGTACTTGCAAGTAGATGTAAATGAAAGACTGAATTGTAAATCACCTCAAGGGAGGTTGTAGTAGCAATGTTGATAGAAGTGCTTGTGTGGAATTGAATGTTGAAATCAATCTCCTCTTCAATAGTTGAATCCTTGACTTGAATGCAACACCTAGCCTTGAAGGGAGATTTGAGAATGCTCAATGGTAGAAAACAATGCTTGAATGCTTGATCGCTTTTACATACTCTGATCTTGTCCAACTTCCACCTATTGAACTTCTGAAAATGAGAGATTGAAAGCCCCTATAAATACATGTTGGTGGTTTTGAATTTCATCATGGGCCAACATCGGGGGAGTTTCCCACCCGAGGCACAACCAACAATGCAACCCTAGGAAGGGTCCTGCCCCCAAAATAGGGCAGGGAGAGGGGCACCACACCCCTATCCTGGGAGGAAAAGGGCACCACACCCCTTTCTAAGGGGGGATAGTGGCACCATACCCCTATCCTACCCCTTTCTCTAGGGAAGAGTGCGGATGGGGTGATGTAGAGGGCAAGGAAGAAGTTGTTTCCACAAGTCGAGCAATCTTCGGTCTCCAATCAGGCTAGAGGATTCGAAATCACATGCGCGAGGACCCTAATGCAATTGAAAATTACTAGGGTCGCAATTTTATGACACTACACTAGTCAGTTATCTTCTAATGATTAGATTTTATTTCATTCCCTTGGTTGATACATCCATGCTAATTTGGAAAATGAACCAAACTTGATGGTGAGCAAGCATCTGCAGCTCCCACTAGAAGATGACATGTAGACCAAATAAAATAAAATATCTTTGGTTAGAGGATTGACCAAGGTACTGAAATATTTTCGTGTTCTATTCTTCATTTATCTTTCAAGAGAAATTGACTACAAGTGTTAATATGGGCATTGTAGGATGGATTTTATATAGTTGCATTTTGTTTATTTAAAATTCTGACATTATATGCAAGCTCATATAACCCATCCAATTGTTTATGCAGGTTCTCCTCTAATTTATCAACATCATTTTTAGCCTTATCAATTACTTCACACAACATAACCTTCTCGAGATTATCTTTTCATTCTTTCTTTTCCTTATCCTCCCTCATATCTTTAACAAATGATGGTGGAGTAGTGCCTTGCACCTTGTTAAAACTATCGAGAGCCTTTGACACATATCCATGAAATTTATGGTGCTCCACCAATAGTTCATCCACTTCAGGCATTGTAACCTTCAACTCATCAATCATACTTATCCATGGCTTCTCAGTTTCATCTTTGGTATTCTTAGAATAATTACATAAGCAATGCGAAAGTTGTTGTTTTTTGAACAGATATTTTACAATAATTGTTAAAAATAAACTCCACCTTTCTTTGTTTGCGAACCATTTGGACAATACTTTGATATCGTGTCCACATGAGTTGCAAGTGTGGTAACATCTATTAAAAATTAGATTTGATTAAATTTTGAGCCATTTTGAATTTGAAATTTTTGAGCTCCTTCCCCAATGACACATTTTCTTGTTGAGCCTTGACCAATTGTCTCTCAGCATCTATTATTTTCTCCCTCTCAAGGCTACCATCAATCTTTAATTTTTAAGTTGTAGACTCAACTTCCAATAAGAGGCCCTTGCTTAAAGACACATTTAGCAACTCCATATCATTTATCTCTTTCTTGAGTTATACAATAAGTTACTCTTGTTCTTCCACTTTTGCCCAATTGAACATGGCAGTATTTGCATTCCATTCTGCTACTTTTGTAGCTGAAATGTCCTTGAGTATATAAACCATGAAGTACCCTAGGATCTGTTGTGGTTCAGCTACTATAATTTATCTTTTACCCTCTGGATATAAACACCACAATGAAAGAGTGTTGTTTGATGGCCTAAAATCTGATCCAAAACATAGTCTATCCAGCCCTTCATCTGTCAATTTGCAGTGAACTCCTTCATATCTCCTTAATTTTTCAAAATCAATAAAAATGTAATATCAAGGCTTGAGATTAGTAGATAGCCAGCCTTCCTTAGCATCTCTCTTCCTTTCTCTGCCATCATGTTACCTAATTATTCTTCCACACCCTCCCAAAATTTCTTGACATACTCATCACATTGCTTAGAGGGAATATCACCTTGATTATCAATTAGTTCTCTTCTCTTCTTCTTATAAATAAACATTTTGAACTCTTGGGAGTGATTAACTTCATCATATGATAATAATGTCTCAGAAGCTTTCCTTCTAACATATTCTATCAGGTAATCAACTATGTGCAAATGCCATCATTCTGTTCATTAGGAGGTTCACAAGGTTACAATCTCACTTCTTTTGTCACCTCCTCTTCCTCTTGTTGTCCTAACCCTTCACCAATACCTTGAGACACTGCAATACTTGTAGATGGGACCAGAGACATTTGGGTCAAAGGTACAGTCACAACTAGTCCTCCAACTTCAATTATAGAAGGACTTGGGGATGGAGGAGAGGCAATAGACTGATTTGCCAACAACACACTAGCATTCTATATGAATAATTCCATACTCCTAAACCTATCATCTTCATCTATAAATATAACCAGGTAGGATGGTTCATCAAGCCTCCTTCTGCTCTAAATCTTTTGCACTTTAAAGTAAGAAGAAATTCTCATTCTTACTTCTTCTCAAGACTGACAGTTTCTCATTATTTATTCCTTTAACTCAAACTCATTAGCATAAGCTCCAAAAGTATCAAACTTCTTAGCATAATTATAGTACCCCTCTGGATGAAACTTTTTTTCTTCTAGTCCAACTAGCAAGTGAAAGGATTTTAGAAACTCAATAGATTCTCATATCCTTTGACGATATTAATCATAAAATCTCTAATATTTAGGAATATTGGAAGAAATGACCCCTTGGAAGAATCCCTAGAAGGAGTAGATGCCTCAAACATTTGCCAAACAATCTCTAGAGCGGCTAATCTATTAGGCACAATGAAGGGTAAAACATGAGGCTGATCACTGAATCCATATACCCTAATATAAGTGTACTACTCTGTCATATACCTATTGAACAAACCAAAATACCGAGAGGGGGGTCAATCAGTATTCCCAAAATAAAACACTTATAATTTGAAACTCAATTTCATCTTAGATATCCATAGCATAAAATAAAGTATGGAACAAAAATGAAATGCAGAACATACACAACCATAAAAGAGACACCATATTTTTATATGTGGAAAACCTAAATGGTAAAACCCATGGAGAGGGTTAACTCTCAAGATAATACAACTAGTTATATGGGATTACAAAAGAGGCTCACTATCAGAGGGCTCGCTGCTTAGATTACAATGAATCATTATCGTAAAGGCTCATTGCCAAAAAATAAAGAAATGAACTAAGAAAAATTGCATCTACATATGCATGGGATAAGTTCGTGTTAAGCTCAAACAACACACCAATTGTTTGTAGTATATCCTATTAAGAAACTCTGCAAATCACTTCGATATTTGCTTGCTCCAAAATACGTCGCACTAGATTTGTCCTTCTCCTTTTCTCATTCAACATCAACTTCCTCAATTTATCATTTACTACCTCACTCTTCACTTACTTCATTGCAAATCCATCTGTCTTCCATCAAGCATAATGCACACACACACACACACACACACACACACACACACACACACACACACACACACACACACACACACACACACACACACACACACACACACACACACACACACACACACACACACACACACACATATATATATATATATATATATATATATATATATATCTGTGTGTGTATGTATATGTATATGTATATGTATATGTATATGTATATGTATATGTATATGTATATGTATATGTGTGTGTGTATATATGTGTGTGTGTATATGTGTGTGTGTGTGTATACACTAAAGTCGGCCTCAATAACATTTTCCCAAATGATATTCCAACAGTCAAATCATACGCTACAATCAATGGACTAAAACAATGCCATAATCTTTCAAGGTCAGTGTGACCCGGAAAGAGCATATCCTTGAATTTCCATAAATAAAATGCCACTGGAGCACAAAGAACATGATCCAACTCAACAATATAATGTTAAAGATATGAACAACAAGTCATCAAAACATTATCATCAAAAATTAAGAAGCTAGAGGAAATTAGGGCACATAGAGATGCTCAACACTGCGTAATCGAATACATTTTTGGAGCACAACATCTAGAGCACGAATTTCAGAACACCAAAACCATAGATACAATAAAAAAATAAGTGCATCAAATATTGCACTACCATATATGTATCAAGACACAAATGCGGAGGACTACACCTCGGAAATAAGATAATTAAATACTGCCAGACTACATGAACAACTGGAGCACAAAACCAATTGCCACAACCAACGCCAAATATCTCATATCAAGATAAATATATCCACATACTGAAAATACATATTTTCGAAGCAATAAACATGTCTACAATACATCAACAATAACTAGGGTTTTCCATCTACATCATGCATACCTATCTTTCATTGTTATGCATCATACATACCTATCTTCCATTGTTCTACATCATACATACCTATCTTTCACTGTTCTACATCATATCCGGACCAATCCGGATCACCAAGTTTGACATCAATAACAACTAAGACATGTATTTCTAACAATCTCCCCCTTTATCATTGATGATAAAACATTTATATCAAAAACTTTCCACAACTCCCCCTTAAATAATGCTTCCTTATTTCTCCAAGATTCTATAACTCAAAAGTCAATATTTCTCCCCGATACTCAATATTTCTCCCCCTTTGACATCAAGGACAAAGGGTAACAACAAAAAAGTTACCAAAAAAATGCATAGAAAAAGAAAGAATGATTTACTTACGCTCATGAAAAAACTATCTTATACTTCTTCAATTCTAGAAAGAAAGTCTTCCAAGAGTTCATTGCCAAATAGAGACTTAAACTCAAACTATCTATTCTTGACAATTACATCAACTGCTTCAGATAAGGAACCGAGAATAATAGGGTTTTGTACACACTTATCATCTTCAATAAGGAGACCGAAAAGATGTAACCTAGCCTCAACAATCTCTTTTACCTTTAAGAAAACATTCACCACATCTTCTTTCTGCCTTTGATAAAATATAAGATCTGATTGCAAAGAGTTAATTTTCTTTCTCTGAGAACCATTTGCATCATTGAAAACATCCATTGATTTTCCCATGGTATTCAATTTGGATTGAATAAAGTTGATCTTAGCCTTAAAATGTTCAATAGATACAAGTCACTGGAGATAATATTTACACACTCTGCTTGCTTCTGCTACACAATCTCTCATATCCTTAATGTCTTCTAATAATATCTTTTGAGAATATACACACTTCTTTTCCATATCATTCTAAACTTCATCTTTCGCAATAGATGCCTCAAGAGGCTGCTTCAAGTGATATTTAATCACTTCACATGAAACATACGACAAGATGTTTGCAAGATTACTAAGACAAATACTATTCCAGACCAAGTAGTCAACTAGAACTTCTTCAATCTGATCTTGATCACAAGAGGTTCACTCAAGCCACAATTATCCAATCTTCTTCATTCCATCAACTTCCTTAAGCATACTGAAAATATTTTCAATGCTGCAGGGGCCATCTTACTCTTTACTGCCTTCAACTAAAGCCAATTTTCCCTTAGCCATTGGAGGTGGTTCTGGATCATCTAAGGAAATAATCTATTTTTCTTATTCACCTTTCATCTTCTTCATCGGTTTCAGAGAAGACACAATGATTCTTCTTTTCGAACTTCTACTGTCAAAGGAGGGACTCTCCTCAGGAGCACTGATAATGCTAGGAATCAGACCAGAGAACAACTTCTTCTGAAGGTTTATGAAGTGATTCTTACATGTTTGATCTTAATTAGCCAAACAATCTAGATATTTGTAAATATATTTTCCAATAGCGATGTGATTTCCATACTACATACTCCTTCAAGGGTAAAGATATTGTAAAATAAAATATTAAGCATACAATAAAAAAACCAAACTAAAAAGAATATTCTTGATATTTTCTCATGTTAGTATTTTCTGCTAATTGTGTCCACAACAACTCACACAAAATAAAGTTTTTGTCTTTTTTCACCATTTGATGATCAATATATACTACAATTGCCAAAGTAGATCCTTCTCTATTTATGAAATAGATTTTGTAAAGAAATTCCATATGCAACATACCTCACAATAGGGTTGATGATAGTATCAATTATTAATTCCCGTTGATCACCCATGATGCCAATTAGGGTTTCAACTTCTTTGTTCTTGATTGATTTTTTCACCGGAATGGGTCCATTGTCACATAGACCAGAAACAACAAAAAAATACTTCCTTTGAAATTTGATAAGGCTTATCCAAAATCATATGATCATCAACAATATAGTTCAAATAAAATTAATCATGTCCTCATCTGCAAACCATGAAAATTCGCTCCAAACATCCAAACCCTTATGCCCTAAATCTTTGATTTCCTACAATCCTTCACTCGACAAAGAGCTTCCCAAATTTTTTATTTTCTCATGATTGTATTCCTCTAATTGGACATTTTCAATTCTTTGTTTATTCTTACTACAAGATTCACCTGGAACTGACTTCTTAGAATCCATAGAGAAAAGATGTGAAAAAACCTTTTATGCAAACTTCGCTTTGAATCTTCCTCTGCTCTCCAACTGCTCTTCTCTTAAAATTCTTTAATGCATAATGCAAAATGATAAAAAAAAATCAGATATTTAACTTGTTTGATGTACCTAGGGTATCACTACCAAAAACTGTCTTATCATTGTGACGTCAACCAAACTTTGTACATCAACATATGCAATCCATGGGAGCATATAACAATAACAATACCAACAACACAAACTATCACATGTAAATTTACATGAAGGGGGGACAAATATATTTTTATTTGAAGCTCCCCCTAAGCCAAAGCTACCAGATCAATTTCTGGAGGAAGAAGCACCAACAACGGACTCAGGTGTAGTAGACTTAGTCATTTCTTTCTTTTTCCATACCATAGAATTATTCTTCTTGAGATCATTAGATTTCACCAGAGCATTCACATTCTTACATTTGTTTGCAAAATGTCCATATGTGTTGTAATTGTAACATTTTACATTCCTCTGTCCTAAATTCACTGAATATGTTCTAGATCTGCATTGATCGGTTCTATTTCCAAATTTATAGCATATGTGACAATAATCTTGAAAGGGTTTATTCATGAGTGAACCATTTACTCCAATTCATAAACTATCTATAGCTTCTATTCATGACTTGATTACTGCAATTATTAGCCTTGTCTCCAAGACTTCTACATGTAAAGTATTGAATATTCTAATTTACTCCATTCATAAAGTATTTATACTTCTATTCATGACTTGATTACTGCAATTATTAGCCTTGTGTCCAAGACTTCTACATGTAAAGCATTGAATATTCTAATTTACATTGTGCCTGCAATTTACAGCTTTATGTCCAAAATAATTACATTAAAAATAATAGTCATTAAATGATGAGTACCTTTGAGCATTAGGTTGCCAAACCAAAGGTTTGTTTATAGTAGGTCTAGAATTTTGGATTTTGATTGAATCTTCAGGTTTCTTCTCAACTTTCATTTTTTCTTTCCCTTTACTTTTGTCATTCGAACATTCACTAGAAAGCCTAATCCTTCCTTATCCTTGTGAGATTTTTGCATAGTTAATAGTTTGTCCAATAATGCACTTCTTTTACTGACTTTTGCTTCTGACTTTAGCTTCAGTAATTCTTGTTACAACTTCCCATTTTCTTCTGTCTTTACATTGATTGTATCCTTCAAGCTTTCTTCAACTTTCATGCTTTCTTCAATTTGCAACTTCAAATTTACAATAGTCTCATTCACTTGCATCAATTGCTTGTTAACTTCTTGATACCTTGATTTGAACTTCCAAATCTGATCTCTCAACTTCTTCACACATTTGTTTGCTACCTTGACATTCTCTTTCAAGTCTTCCTTCTCAGATTCCACACTCTCAATATCTTCAAGGGTTGTCTTCAATTCTTCGCCTAAATAATATTCTTCATCCATATCCATAGGAATCATCTGTTCAAGTCAATATCTCCCTCAAGTGGTTAGGCTATCAACAAGGGACCGAGTTCTTATACCAATTATTGAACAAACTGAAATACTGAGAGGAGGGGGGGGTGGCTGAATGAATATTCCCAAAATAAAACACTCTTGATTCTAAAACCCAATTTAATCTTAGATATCCATAGCATGAAATAAAGTATGTAATATAAATGAAATGCAAAACATACACAACCATAAGAGAGACACCAAATTTTCATATGCAGAAAACCTGAATGAGAAAAACCACGAAGAGGGTTAACTCTCAAGATAATATAATTAGTTATATTGGATTACAAAAGAGGCTCACTATTCGAAGGGCTCACTACCAAAAAATAAAGAAATGAACTAAGAAAAATTGCATCTACATATGCATGGAATCAGTTCCTATTAAGCTCAAACAACATACCAATTGTTTGCAATAGATTTGGTTAAGAAACTCTACAAATCACTTTGCTATTTGCTTGCTCCAAAATATTGTCGCACTAGATTTGTCCTTCTCCTTTTCTCATTCTACATCAACTTCCTCACTTTATTATTTACTACCTCACTCTTCACTTCATCACAAATTTCCATCTCTCTTCCATCAAGCATAATGCGATCATATATATATATATAGGAATATACATCAAGTCGACCTCAATAACATTTTCCCAAATGATAGCCCAATGGTCAAATCGTACACTATGATCATCAAAGCAAAACAACAACATAATCTTTCAAGGTTAGCCTGACCCAAAAGAGCATTGTGTGAGTGAAAATGTGCAAATGAAATGAAAGCTATAAAATAATTTGACTACACAAAATCCATTCAAACAATCAAGACTAGGATGATTAAGAAAGAAAATTAGATAAACAACATAATAACAAGTAAAATGCAAACTCTAGATTTATCCTTCGATTTGATGGCCCCTTGATTTATGTGTGCTAGTTGAATTATAGATACCCGATTATGCTCCATGATAGTGAATGCAAGGTGGAAAACTAAGCAAGATGTGATACAAAATTCTATTCTAAATAGATGTGGATGAGTAAAAGATGAGCAAATATTTCTGCATTATGAGGTTATGAAAATGAAAATGGATGAACAATTTTGCATTATGAAAGTATGAAAATAAAAAGTGGATGAACAATGAAGGAAAATGGGGGGATTTAAATATGCTAGAGGGAGAGGTGGAGAGGGATGAGAGGAAGAAAAGTGTCCCTGAGAAGGGCATGTGCCATGGAAGAAAATGACATGTGTCCTTAAGAAGGACATGTGTCATTTGAAGGAATGACATGTGCCCTTGGGGACACATGCCCATTTGGGAGTGAGGCACCCAATTTAGAAGGTTCTATTCCAAAAGAGATTTCAAAATATGATATTATCATGGTTTAGAAAATTTGGGATATTTTCCCAAATTTTAGGCAATTTGGTTCCCTTCCAAAATGAGGAGATTTCCATGGCTTAAGATATTTGGGAGATTTTTCCAAATTTTAGGAAACGATTCCTCCAAAAATGAGGTTATTTCCATTGTTTGGATATTTGGGATATTTTCCCCAAATTTTAGGAAATGGTTCCCTCAAAAATGAGAATTTCTCCATGGTTTAGATATTTGGGATATATTCCCCAAATTTTAGGAAATGAGTTCCAAATTCAAAAGCATTTCCCAAGTTTCCTAAAATTTGGGATATTTTGGGAATTTACACATATGATGAGGGATAAGTGATAGGGTTGACTAAACCCTTGGTTAGTTTAGGTGGGATAGGCTAGAGAAAGGGTTAGATAGGGGTTAAAGTTATGAGACATGTGCGGAAATAGAATTAATTAATTTAATTAATTAATTCTATGAGGGAATATAGGAGGAAAGGATAAAAATAAATTAAATAATCAAATCAGACATTTGATTTATTTAATAGATGAAAAGGGATCAACTTTAATGAATTAAATGATTTATGATTGTCAATTAATTGATTAAAGGAGGACTATAGCGTAATTAATAAGATTAATTAGCTAGAAGGAAGGAATATTAAATAATGCATAGTTATTTAATTAAAGGCACACTCATGATAGCTAAATTAAATTAATTAAATTAATCAAATTTATTTGTCTACAAGCATATCCTTGAATCTCCACAATAACACACTACTGAAGCACAAAGAACACAATCCAACTCAACATTACGAGGTTAAAGACATAAATAATAAATCATCAAAATATTATCATTAGAAATCAAGAAACCAGAGGAAAATGGAGCACATACAACTACTCAACACTGCATAACCGAATACATTTCAGGAGCACAACATCTGGAGCATGACTTCCAGAACACCAAAACCACAAATACAACAAAATAAAAAGTGTATCAAAGATTGCACTAGGTTACCATATTTGTATCAAGACACAAATGCAGATGAATGCACCTCTGAAATAAACTAATTGAATACTGTCAAACTACATGAACAACTGGAGCATGAAACCAATTTCCACAACCAACACCAAATCTCTAATATCAAGATAAATGTATCCATATACTGACAATATATTTTTTTGGAGCAATAAACATGTCTATAATACATCAACAACAACCAGGATATGCCATCTACATCATACATACCTATCTTCCACTATTTTGCATTGTACATACCTATCTTTCACTATTTTGCATCATATCCGAACCAATCTAGATCATTGGGTTTGACATCAATTTTAACTAAAACGTGTATTTCTAACAATACGAGTCTACCCAATTATGATCAATACTAACCTTGAGCTCTTCTTCTTTTCCCTTTGGCCTCAATAAATTCATTACTTGCCTTGTCAACCTTGGAAATTAAACACCACATTTATTATATATTCTCTTGACAAAAAAATTGCTCAAACACTAAAGCTTGGGAATTCTCATAACCACAATCCCAAATTGAAGTCCACAATTGGATTGGTTTCTTGTTTTCATTGCAGTCAAACATATTCACATGAATCTCAGAGCCCTAAGCTTTGAATTGTTGTCGTTGATACAATAGCATATGCATCAACAAGGAATACCACTTAAAGTTTATCTTGGAGTCATCTTGTTGAATTTTAACCAAGGTATCATGAATTGCCTCTACTACAAACTGAGGGTAATCATATGTCCTATAATTAGTAGCACTCTGGATATCACAATTCAATACAATTAATTATTCTTGCATATATGGGCCTCCTTCATACTCCAATACTTGACTTACAACATAGTAGGACTTTTCATAATACTTGTAAAATAATTCAACTTTGTATAAGGGGGCTTCTATGTTCTCCCAAACTATTTTAGTTGACCCCTATACCTTGGCTTATGCATGGGCAACCATTTCCTTTAGTACATACCTTTGATAGCCTCATATTCTTCCTTTAGGATTGCAAGGTCAATCTTCATGGTATAATCCCTACTGTCTTCCATATCAAAAACCTCTATTATTTTGTCTCTTCTAATTTCTAGTAAACAACCATTTGTGGACTTGATGTATTTTCCAGTGGGATTATAACATCTTTCTAGGGCCTTAATCAACTCTATATTGACAAAAAAATTAGGGACAACTAATCTAGCAAGCCCTAATCATCATGGATTACACTCTAGCATCTCAGATTCAAACTTTAGAAAGAAAAACTTGAAAATATTATGTCCCCCAACCTTGGAATAACTCTCTTTGCAATTTCATTGTTTATCATTAAACTTGGGGACACAAACTTCTATTTTTGGCCTAAAATACGATTCAGACAATTGAGATATCAATCATGATATAAATTATTCTCCCTTTTTTGCCCTTTTGCCTCAGGTCTCCTGATTTTGAATCTTTTGATGTAGTTGACATTTTGTGGATTGTATAGAAGATCCTATTCAATTTGCTTGAATGCCCTAACCTAGGGTTTTAATTTCTTACGCTAACTCCTTTTAGAAAAACCACAGACTAGTTGTATAGAATTAAGAAAAGTACACTTACTGGTTTAATTCGCTAGTTGAATATACTGGAAGTGGTTGTGTATACACATAAAAATGGCTATGAGCAATTAAATAAATATTTATATTTATTTAATAAATATTCTTCTATTAAATAATTAATTTGAAAAGATTAATTTATTTAATTCATTTCATGTCTTTCTATTAATTAATTTAATTGAAACATTTTATTAATTAATTCATTTATCCTTTTCCTCTAATCAATTAATTAAATATCTAAAATTTAATTATTCCTCCAATCAATTAAATATCTAATATTTAATGATTATTCTTCTATCATATAGTCTCAATTAGTAAATGATTTTTGAACTCACCTTCCATCTCCACTTCATCTTTCCTTTGCCAACTCATCCATCATGTGGCTAAATTAATTCAACAAAATTAAATAAATAAAAGATTTATTAGCCACTTATCTCCAACTTCCAAAATAAATTAAATATTGTGTACGTACACATATTTCTTAACCTTCTTCTATATTCTCTCCAACATCCCTACATCTTAGGAAGGACTTGAGTCCACTTGTCATCTCATGCCTAAATCTTCTCCAACCATCCCTAGATTCCCTCAGTCAGCAACCCAGTCAAGGTGAGATGAGTGACACTTGTCTTCTCCTTCCCCCTTTCTCTTAACCTTCACCTTTGCTCACAACCATCCAAATTTGCAAATCTAATCATGACCGTTGATCTAGGACACATCATCTTATCCTCTCAAAAGTCAATAAAATTAGGAGTTTGAGTTAGTCTTCAAGTTAACAATTTGATTAAAACTTATGCATCCATGAGTTTTATCTTGAAGAAATTAGCAATTTAGCATTTCTGATTTAGCATAATCATTTAGGTTTAAATCATTTGCATTGTATATCATAGTATTAATTATCAGTCCATTCTTCATATGCCATCTTGGAAGCTATCAGTGCTTGTTTGAGAGAAAATCATCTGCAACCAGGAACAGTGGAGTTAGGACACAATGAGACTTAAATCATGAAGGTAATAATAGAGTTTTTATTTTAATATCAATTTCATGTAGTTTCATTGGTTGAGTTTGGATTTCCTGTAGCATTTCCTTTGTATTTTATGAAACTAATATGTTGCGGCTTTTATTTTGATGATGAAATTCAAGTCGACACATTTTGGCGCCCACCGTGGGGCTTGAGCCTGGTATATATCTTTCTAATATCATATCTAGTTCTTGTAAACATAAGTTTAACACATTTGTAATCTAGATTCACGCCTGTGTGAGTTATGATAGTGCTTTTATTTAATAGATTAGCGCGTTTGTCTTACAGGTTAGCACATTTGGCATTTAGGTTAGTGCTTTTGTTGGCAAATCAACACATTTGATTATTAGATTAGTGCTTTTGTCTATGAGATTAACGTATTTGTCATTTTGGTTAGCACTTTTGTCAATGAATTCTCTCATTTTAGTCCGCAGTGCAACGCTTTTGTATCGCAAGTTCATGCTTTTGTCCTCTAGGTCAATGCTTTTGAGGTGGAAGACAACGCATTTTCTAGGATGGCACTTTTATTTGCAACTAACAAACTTTTTATGTAGGTTTGAATGTCCAAGAATTGAAAATTTCAAACTACTAACATATCTATGTGCATGGTTGTTTTTAAGAAAATTTCATGCATTTCCTCACATAGTTAATTAAGAGTTTTATTTTGGAAAGTAACACATCATATCTTTCTCATTTAGCTTAACTAAGAGATAAATCGACATCATGCAACTTGCATTTTGAGTGACTTCTTTAAAGTAGTTGCACATAGATTGTAGAGGGCTAAAATAAACTTGTGTTTTCCATGCTTGATGAAGTAGTAGGTAAGTATGCTTTCACCCTCATACGGTGATCAGAAAACTAAACCTACTCTCTTTTATGTGTAACCTTTAGAGGGCCTACCTTCCCAAGCTACCTTGAGGGGGCCAGTAAGAGGGGAACGACCTAAAGTGGAAATGATATAATACCGAGTCCTACTGATCCACTCTAAATAAATCATAACAACATGTGCTGATAAGTTCATACCGACACTATGCTTCCCCATAAACCCTATGGAGCGTAACCTTTATGGGCTGGGAACCTTATGTATTTACAAAGGTGAAAGTGCCACATGTATGGCCCCATGAGTAGAAGCCTTTACTAAAAACCACTTGTACTAGTTGCCAAAATCCTTCTAATTGTTGGCGCAGGAGGTCGGACCTCTAAAGTGACTCACACACATACGGTTCTTAGTAGAGATATAAAGTTTGCCATTGGGAGTTTTCATGGAAACTGGTGCTTGGCTGCCTCGGAGAAGTGAGTGTCAAGGGTGGAGCCAATGGGGTCAAGCATCTAAATATTTGCTTTGAATAGTGTAGCCTCTGGGGAAACCCTATGTGAGATTCAACAATTATTGTCTCAGCCTTCCATAGGATTTGTACTTGCTTGTGCATTTTTTTTTCAAACATTGTGTCTTTTGTGTCTATAACATGCTCAAAATGGTCAAAAATTTAAGAAAATATGATCTAAAAACGAGAAAAAATCCAACAAATTGTTGGAAAAATTGAAAAAAATCCTTGAAACAGAGTCAGAGCAGCGCTTTCAAGCAACAAAATAGCGCATTTGTCCCATAAGTTATCACTTTTGGCCAAAAGTTAGCACAAATGCTTTCTCACATAAGCATATCAAATCAAAATTTCAAAGTCAATATCAAAACACTTCTTGAGTAGAGTTGTCTTTAAAATATCACACATTTTCAAACTAGTTCGATAACTGGATTACTAATCTAGCAAGCTATTTCCAAAAGGTTTCCATAAGCATAAAACATTCAAAAAGCTAGTGATTCAAATATCTTAAGTGCAAAAATCAACATCATTATTAGTTTCTCATCGGGATATATCAAATCCTCTATCACGAAACTTGATCAATCCACCTTGTGTTGATTATCTTAGATATATCTTTCCTATTTTGAACCTAGGTTATGTCAAAATCATAATTGCACTCACATTAGAATAAAGAAAACTTGTAAACCGTCATATGCTTATATGACTTTTAAATACCGCCTTAAGAAAAGAAAGCCCAGTTATAAAGATACTTAGAAAAGGATAAGATTCTTGTATATCAATCATGAGATCTTGTTAAAACATAGGACATTCCTACACCGTTTCCATCACTATTTACGTGGTTGCGGGACAGAATTTGATGGAGAAATTTTGCAAGGACATGCTTTTCAACAAGAGATGCTTTATCACAACAAACCGACAACAGTGGTAAAATAAACAAAGCATACCTTCCTAAACCAATAATCACCTATTGAGCTATTTTTAGAAGGTCAAAACTTCAAAAAATTTCAAAACAATCACATGCCAGTTTGGACTAGAGCTTAATACGAACTATTTAGAAAACAACAAAAACAAATGGAAGAAGAAGATAATTCAACGTTCCAAACTTTTGTGTATACGGTTGTTGATGAAGAAGCGGTCAATAACACCATTAGAGACCTTGAGCAAGATTTCAAATTTTATAGACTAATGGAAAAATTATTAGCAAAGCAAAAAGAAATTCAAGAAAAAATATGGGAAACCTTCAAGAAAAAGCTCAAATTAAATGATGAAGGAATGGGAAAATATTCTTTACATAATTTTCCACTTTCACCTAAATCATATGGAAAGCCTACAAACATTCAACCATGGATATCAGAAAAATCAAAAGAAATGTTTGATGGAGCATTTGTTAGAGCTGGAACACTTGCAAAAGAAACTGAAGACAAGGACATTATTGGTTTGCTATACAAAGATGAAAATGAAACTATAGCAACAACTGCAGAAATCAATATTCCCATAGAGCAATATGGAAATGGTGATAAGATCATTCAAAAAATAGGATATGAAGGAAAAGGACCAATTGGTAAGCGACAACAAGGTATTTTATAACCTATTTGTCCTCACTCGCAATCTAAAGAAGATAAATCAGGACTTGGATATCCAAAATCAAATCAAAAGCAACATAATTATCAACAACCAAAGTGGAGAAATAAGGCAGTCCCTAAAGAAGAACCATGGCAAGAAATGATACACCAAGCAACATAAATGGTAGCCAATAAGCAAAAACAAGAAGAATGTGAGAAACAACAAGAAGAACTTGCAATCAAAAGAGAAGAAGAATCTTGTAAACAAGTTCAAGGAATACGAGCAAATGCAAAATCTAAGTAAGATATTCCAGAAGTAGTAAAAGAAGAGATGGCCGAAATCAAAGAACTATTTGCATCATACAATATTCCTGTATGGTATAGTGGTGTAATCCTAGACAATGGTTCAAAGACAGATTCAAATGACTATGAATGGGGTCCAGATATATCATCTAGTGTATCATGTGAATAAAAGAATGAAGAGAAAACAACTATCACAAATGAAGACTTGTATTTTACAAAACAAAGGATAGAGTTAGAAAGAAGACAAGAAGAACTCAGAATCCAAAGAAAAGAGGCATATACACGACAACAAAAGAAAGAGTATGAAAAAGAACAAGAAGTAACGCCACAAGAAACACAAACAGTTATTGATCAAGCATCAAGAAATATTAGATTTCTCTCAAATTATGAGCAAGATGTACCAAGGTATGAAAGAACCAAGGAAGAACTAATAGATAGTCAAGCAGGATCGATTATTAATTCAGAAGAAGATGAGTTCGAGAGAAGACAAAAGATAGCAAAAGAATCCTCTATATCATGTGCATAAGTATGTCAACTTCAAAATAAAAATGAATCTATTGAAATTAATCAAGAAGGAACTTGCAGTGTTAAAGATGTGTATGTTGATATAATCCATTCGTTTGAGGGATAAACGTCAGATGAGGAGTCACTTGAATGTGAACTACAAAATACCAATACTGATTTTGTTAGAATTGATTGCAGAACACTTGGGAGAGACTATTCTCAAGATCGTTCTATCTATGACATTACCTACTCTATGCAAAATTATGACTACTATGTCATGAACCTTGAAGCACCTAACAATGACGATGACTATGAATTACCTCTTCTTCATCTAGAACTAATTAATTGGGATAACCTAGAAAACCCTGTTTTGGATGTCTTTTCCAATGACCATGACTTAGTTGTGTATCTTAATGTCGTCGAACCCATAACACCTAAGATATCTTCCATCATGGAATCAAGTAGCATTTCTTGTAGTCAGGAGAATGCCAAACTTTTCAATCGCAAAAGTGAAATAAAATAAGGAAAAAGACCTAGTGTTGAAAACCATTTCATGGCAACACTAGATCAATCAAGAGGAAAAATAAATGACGTATCTGACGGTGAAAACCTCTTTGAGGAACTAGAAGATGGAAAGTTTGACATCCTCCTTGCATATTTTTCAGGAGAGATATGCTATTCTAATAGAACCAATAGAAGTAATAAACATTGACACACCAAAGGATCCCAAGATACTTCATCCTATTGCATCATTATCAGATGAAGAGAGGAAATAATACATAGTATTCTTTAGAAAAAGATAGATAAATTTTGCTTGGTCCTATGCAGATATGCCAGGATTTAATCTAGATCTTATTATGCATCATCGCAATGTGGATCTAAAAGCAAAGCTATTTAAACAAAAGCTAAGGAAGATGCATCCACACATCGCTCTCCTTGTAAAAGCTAAGCTAAAGAAACTATTGGATGTGGGTTTCATAAGACTTGTTGCCTATCCAGAATGGGTTTCAAGCATTGTGCCAGTGTCAAAGCCAGATAAAAGCATAAGAGTCTACTTTGATTTCAAATATTTTAATAAGGCATTCCCAAAGATGATTTCCCACTACCCAACATTGATATAATTGTGGACTTATCAGCAGGACATGAGATGTTTTCATTAATGGATGGATTCTCAGGATACAATCAAATAATAATTGCCCCTAAAGATAAAGAAAAGGCAACATTCACCTGTGCATGGGGTACTTACTGCTAGAATGTTATGCCATTTGGGCCTAAGAATGCAGGAGAAACTTATCAAAGAGCAATGACAACAATTTTTTATGATATGATGCATACATTTATGGAAGATTATATAGATGATATACTTGCAAAATCTCACACAAGAAAAGAACATTTGAACATCTTGAGCAAGATTTTTGATAGGCTTGAAAGATATCAGTTAAGATTAAATCCAAAGAAATGTGCATTTGGAGTAACCTCCGGAAAACTTCTTGGGTACATTATATCAGCTCGTGGAATTGAAGTAGATGCAAAAAAGGTCAAAGCTATCATGGAAATGGAGTCACCTAGAAACATAAGTCAATTGCATTCTGGTGCAGGAGCACCTAGGACTTACTCTCATAGTCCTTTCACAAATTTGGCTTGTACTAACCTTAGCCAAGTTAAGTTCCTAATAAGAACTCTAGGAGGGTCCAAGGAGTGAGTGTGATGTTTGATTTAAGTCAAGTGTAGGCCTAGTTGAGTTGGTTTTCTTCCTAGGCTTGCACTTTGTGAATAGGTAGTAGTTTGAGAAGTTGAGATTGGCCTTCTTGATGGTCAAAAGTGGAAAAACTTGGTGTGAGAATTAGAGAGGTTTAGAATGGTCTTAGGAATGCTTAAAAAGTCATGATTACTGACTTGAAATAGGTTGCATAGGTTGGCAAAGCAAAAAGTGGAAAGTTGTAAAAGTTGTCATGACAACTTTTCGCCTAAAAAGTGCTTAGCAGTGGAGTTAGGGATAGCACAATGCCCTAGAATGCCTCCACACATGGGGAAGACTATTTAAACCTCCTATTGCATGGTTACCAAGGTTGGAAGTTTAATTTTGTATGATCAACAATCTGAAACTACTCATTTTTGGACTGTTATCACTGTTTTGGTCTTATTTTGCCTAAAATGTGAATACAAATGGATTCAAACCATTGATCCAGTTATGGATTGAATTTTTTTGGTGTGTTTCAGTGCCATTTGTTTCATTTCAACCTTTTTAGATAGGGTGTGTTAGTGTTTTCATTGTTTTGTTTCCAATCAGCCAGTTTTGGCTTGCAAATAGCAATTTCTTGTAAAATGGTTGCCCCATAAAATCCCTCCGTGCTACCATCACGGCCTATTGGGAAATGGAAGGCAACCCATTTTATAGTGATATATGTAGGGAGAATTTCTAGAAGTGAATATTGACATGGTTACCACCTTGTTCTAGGTGAGTCCAGGAGCAACCCGGCTAGAGAAGACAGGGTGAAATTTGAGTGCATGGTGTAGAGGTGAACACAAAACCACAACAAAATAATTTGGAGAGGTACATGAAGTCCATACAGAGTTTCCATTGAAAGGAGAAGCCTTGAAAAGACCTGTAGATACCCATTTCACTAAATTGATCAGTCACTGCCGGTTAAGAGGCCTAGAAACCCTGGCAAACCCTCATTTTTGGGTTAGGGCATTGTATGACAAGTTGGGAAACAAAAACCACCAAAATATCTTAGGGCTGGGTGATTTTTTGAAGAAAAAAAAACCTTGTTGAAGGGTCTTTTAGACCATTTTCCTCAAAACCCTTGAAAACTGGATTCTGGAGGCCTAATAGGGGCTCATTCCTTATAGCCCTATTTCTAGGCAAAATGGTGAAATTGGTAGGAAAGATAATGAATGAAAACCACAAATGGACCCAAATGGAATAAATTCCATGTTAAATGCTACCTCCACACCTCTGCAATGACTCACAATAGTATGGGGGTGAATCTGACAAGTTGTTGTCAAGATAGCACAATTGAGCATGTGGAAGTCACTTGGTAATGGTTGGGTTCCTAGTTAAACACTTGTTGCAAACACCTTGAGATTGGCAAGGATCAATCCCTAGAAGAGATTGAGAAGGACTTGGAGGTCTTGGAGCATAGCTAGACCTGGAGAGGTTGGTGGAATTGAGAAACACCAACTAGGTGAAGTGTGAGCAAGCTACGCAAACCCCATCAATTGGTATCAAAGCCTATAAGATTTGGGCTAGGTGAGTAGATATCCTTAGTGGAATCTGTAGGAGACAACACCATGGTGACCAATGTAGAGTTGGCAAAGAAAGTGGATGATCAAGAGGAAGAGAATAGACTCCTGAAAGAAAAGTTGATTGAATTAGAAAGTAAGCTTGGTGAGATTGAAACCAAGGCAGATGAAGTGTTGGTAAAGGTTGAAGGAGCATAAGGGAAGGGTAAAGAGCTGCCAGAGATAGACAAAGTACCTAAACCTAATCTTGTCTTAGAACAAGAACCTTTCCTAAAGGCATTGAAAGCCTTAAGTGGTAAATCACTAGAAGGATTGCCATTGTTTACCGATAAGATGGAAGCGGAAGTGGTTCTAGAATGGAAATTTGTGCAAGATGAGAGAAAGAAAATGGGCAAAACACCCATCTCTTCTTGGAAAGGGATGTTAGTCAAAATCAAAGAAGTCTATCTCCCTGCTGACTATGAAGTGTAGATTCATAGGAAGAGACAAAACCTAAGACAAAAAGAGCTTGATGTAAGTGGTTATATGAAGGAGTTTAACAAACTTAGCCTTAGATCTCATGCGGTGGAAGAAGAAAGTCTCAAAGTTGCTAGGTACCTAAATGGACTATGGTGGAACCCAAAGATAGTTCATCAAAGCTATCAATTTTCCCTTAAAGTGGAAGAAAAACTAAAAAGAAAACATGATTCAAGTAGTAATAGGGGCAAAGGTAGAGGAAAAGAAAATAGAGGCCATAGGGGAGGCTTTGGAGGAAGAAGTTTAGAACAAAGAACACAAGGTGAGTCTAAACTCACTGAGCAGCAAGAGAGTGGCATTGGTAAAGGAGGATTCAATAGAGGAAGGGGGTCAAATAGTGGTTTTAGAGGAAGGTCTAGTGGACAAGGTAGAGGTTCCTCATAATTTGAAACAATGAAGTGTTACCATTGCAACAAACTTGGTCATCCAACAAAGAGGTGTCCAGAGAAGGGATCATCATCACAGAGTAGTGAAGGAAGAGTGAACTACCTTCAAGAAGAGACTTCAAGCAGCAAGAATTCAAAGGTTGCCTTAGAATTAGAGGTAGGTGACAACTTGATGATAAGAATAACTTTGATAAAAGAACCTGTTAGAGAAGAACCTAGCCAAAGGAGGTCATTATTTAGGATCAAATGCAAGATTATGGACAAAGTTTGTAAAGTGATCATTGATTTAGGGTCAACAGACAACATTATGTCAGAAGAGGTAGTGAGTAAGCTTAAATTGCAAAGGATACCTCACAACAACCCATATAGAGTCACTTGGTTGAACAAAGGCCAACATGTCCTAGTCAATGAGCAAGCATGGGTGGATTTTACCATTGGGAGGTATAAGGACAAAGTGTTATGTGATGTCCTACCCATGGATGCATGCCATCCTCTATTAGGAAGACCATGGCAATTTGATAGACAAGCTATTCATGATGGAGCCAAGAATGCATACTCATTCAAGAAAGATGGAGTCACATTCAAGATCCAATCTATCCTTGAGGAAGGTGAAAAGAGGGCAGCAGGTCCTAATGTTCTTTTGGTGAGTGAAAAATAGTTCTTGAAGACACTTGAGGAAGGTGAAGGTATAGGGTTTGCATTAGTGATGAAGCCTAAAGAGGAAGACAAGAAAGAGCAGCCAGATTTTCCAATAGAGGTTCAAGACCTATTGAAGAAGTTCAAAGGGATAGTGAGTGATGGACAACCAACCACCTCACCTCCTAAAAGAACCATAAGCCATCAAATAGGCTTTATTCCCGGAGCATCCTTACCTAACAAGGCAGCTTACAAAATGACTCCTTGACAAAATGTTGAGATTGCCAAACAAATCCAAGAGATTTTAGACCAAGGCCTAATTAAGAAAAGCATTAGCCCTTGTGTTGTACCTACCGTTTTAGCCCCAAAGAAAGGTGGTACTTGGAGATTGTGCACCGACTCTAGAGCTATAAATAGGATCACCATCAGATATAGGTTTCGAATTCCGAGAATAGAGGACCTAATGGATTGTTTAGGGGAAGCCAAATAATTTACCAAGATTGACCTTAAAAGTGGATACCACCAAATTAGGATTAAAGAGGGTGATGAATGGAAAACTGCATTCAAGACAACAAAGGGTCTTTATGAATGGCTTGTAATGCCATTTGGTTTATCCAATGCTCCAAGCACCTTCATGAGACTCGTGAATGAGGTGATGAAGGACTTCATAGGTAAATTTGTGGTGGTATATTTAGATGATATTCTCATTTTCAGTAAGGATAGAGAAGATCATATTAATCATTTGCAAAATGTGTTACAAAGATTGTATGAAGAGAAGCTAACCATGAACTTGGACAAGTATGAATTTGTTAAGCAGCAGTTTGTTTACCTTGGGTTTGTGTTGACTCAAGGAAACCTCAAGATGGATCCCAGCAAGGTTGAAGCCATAGTAAATTGGCCTACTCCTAAGTCAGCAATAGAGGTGAGAAGCTTCCATGGACTAGCTCAGTATTATAGGAAGTTCATTAGGAAATTCAGTGCTATATGTGCACCAATGTTGGACACTATTAGAGGTGGAATGAAGAAAAAGTTTTAGTGGAATGAACAAGCAAATAGAGGTTTTTAAACCTTGAAGGAGAAGATAGCTACTCAATCGGTGTTAGTGTTGCCTAGTTTTGAGAAACTCTTCACAATGGAATGTGATGCAAGCAATGTTGCAGTAGGTGTTGTCCTAAGCCAAGAAGAAAGGCCAGTAGCTTTCCATAGTGAGAAGCTAAGTGATTCAAAGAGGAAATACTCCTCATATGACTTGGAATTATATGCTTTAGTGCAGGCTTTAAGGAAGTGGAGACACTATCTCCTTCCTAAGGAATTTGTAGTCTATACGAACAACCAAGCTTTAAGCTTTCTAAACTCACAAGACAAACTCAGTCACAAACACATGAAGTGGGTGGAGTATATGCAAGCCTACACTTTCACAATCAAGCACAAGAAAGGACAGTTACACTGGGTTGCTAATGCATTGAGCAAAATACTTTTGACAGTCCAAGAAATTCAATTAAGGAGCATAGGTGTTGGCAGTTTTAGAGACCTATACCCGGATGATGAAGACTTCTCAAATTCCTACAAGGTGTGCAAAGAATACCAAAAAAAATTTCATAGTGAGTATTCATATTTTACCTTGCAAGATGGATTATTGTTTAGAGGAGGACGACTTTGTGTGCCTAGAGGGTCAATGAGAGAAAATCTCATACAAGAGAAGCATAATGGCAGCCTTAGTGGTCATTTTGGAGTCAACAAGACTCAAGAGTTGGTTTAGAGGTATTACTATTGGCCTAGGATGAATCAAGATGTGAAAAAGTATGTGGAGACTTGTATTGTTTGTCAAAAGGCCAAGGGAACTTCTTAAAATGCCAGTTTATACCAACCTCTTCCCATATCAAATAGACCTTGGGAGTGCATTAGTATGGACTTTATAGTAGGTTTACCAAGGACAAAGCAGGGATTTGACAATATTTATGTCATTGTGGATAGATTTAGTAAGATGGCCCACTTTGTACCTTGCAAGACTACTCATGATGCATGCCAAATAACACATTTGTTCTTCAAGGAAGTGATAAGGATACATGGTTTACCCATGAGCATTGTTTCAGATAGAGACTCAAAGTTCATGAGTCATTTTTGGAAAACACTTTGGCAAAAGATTGGCACCAACCTATCTTTTGGATCAGCCTACCATCCACAAATGGATTGGCAAACCAAAGTGGTAAATAGGAGCTTAGGGAACTTATTGAGGTGTCTTACCAAAGAGTATGGTTAGACATGGGATCAAGTTCTTTCACAAGCTGAATATGCTTACAATGACACAATAAATAGAACCACAGGCATGAGTCCTTTTGAGGTGGTCTATGGTCTTCACCCAAGGGGTATATTGGAGTTAAGAGACTTAGGTAATGCAACAACAAGAAGTGGATATGCTAAATATTTTTCTCAGTCAATGAAGGAGATACATGAATCAGTCAAGCAACCATTGATGGAGAACACAAGTAAGATCAAACAAAAGGTTGATGAGAGAAGAAAGAACCTACAATTCCAAGTAGGAGATCTTGTCATGGTTCATCTAAACAAAGCAAGGCTATGGAAAGGACTACCTAACAAGTTGCAAATGATAAGGTTGGGTCCATGTGCCATTCTAGCCAAGTATGGAGAAAATACATACAAGGTGGACCTACCTAGTGACATGGGATTGTCACCAGTTTTCAACATAGTAGACTTAGTTGCTTACAAAGAACCAATTCAAGGTTCAGATTGTAGTCACTCAGAGGTATCAGATGATGTAAACAAGCTTCAATTACCAGCAAGACCAAATCCAAAGGCTGGAAAGGTATTGAGTTCAAGGATCGCTAAGAAGACAGGGCATCAAATCTATTGGGAGAACCTAATAAAATGGTAGGGTATGGATGATGCTGAAGCTACATGGGTGCTTGAGATAGAGTTTAAGAAGTTAGGCATTGATCAGAATCTAATCCCCAAGGAGGTGACTTAGTTTTCCTTTGTTTGGGAGAATGGTGCAAGAGAACTTAGGACTTAGGATCATAGTCCTTTCATAATTTTTGCTTGTACTGACCTTAGCCAATTAAAGTTCCTAATAAGGACTCCAGGAGGGTCCAAGGAGTGAGTGTGATGTTTGATTTGAGACAAGTGTAGGCATAGTTGAGTTGGTTTTCTTCCTAGGTGTGCACTTTCTGAATAGGTAGTATTTTGAGTTGTTGAGATTGGCCTTCTTGATGGTCAAAACTGGAAAAACTTGGTGTGATAATTAGAGAGGTTTATAATGGTCTTAGTAATGCTTAAAAAGTCATGAGTAATGACTTGAAATAGGTTGCATAGGTTGGCAAAGCAAAAAGTGGAAAGTTGTAAAAGTTGTCATGACAACTTTTATCCTAAAAAGTGCTTAGCGGTAGAGTTAGGGATAGCACAACGCCCTAGAATGCCTCCACATGTAGGGAATACTATTTAAACCTCCTCTTTCATGGTTGCCAAGGTTGGAAGTTTAATTTTGTATGATCAACAATCTGAAACTACTTATTTCTAGACTGTTATCACTGTTTTGGTCTTATTTTGCCTAAAATGTGAATACAAATGGACTCAATCCATTGATCTAGTTATGGATTGAAGTTCTTTGGTGTGTTTCAGTGTCATTTGTTTCATTTCAAGCTTTTTAGATAGGACATGTTAGTGTTTTCATTGTTTTGTTTCCAATCAGCCTGTTGGGAAATGGAAGGCAACCCATTGTAAAATGTATATATGTAGGGAGAAGTTTTGGAAGTGAATATTGACATGGTTACCACCTTGTTCTAGGTGGTCTAGGAGCAACCCGACTAGAGAAGACAGGGTGAAATTTGAGTGCATAGTGCAGAGGTGAACAAAAAACCACAACCAAATCATTTGGAGAGGTCCATGAAGTCTAGATAGAGTTTTTATTGCAAGGAGAAGCCTTGAAAAGACCTGTAGATACCCATTTCACTAAATTGATCAGTCACTACTGGTTAAGAGGCCTAGAAACCCTGACAAACCCTCATTTTTGGGTTAGGGCATTGTATGGAAAGTTGGGAAACCAAAACCACCAAAATCTCTTAGGGTTGGTTGAGTGTTTGAAGAAAAAAAAACCCTGTTGCATGGTCTTTTGGACCATTTTCCTAAAAACCCTTGAAAACCAGATTTTGGAGGCCTAATAGGGGCTCATTCCTTGTAGCCCTATTTCTAGGCAAAATGGTGAAATTGGTAGGAAAGATAATGAATGCAAAGAACAAATGGACCCAAATGGAATTCATTCCATGTTAAATTCTACCTCCACACCTTTGCAATGACTCACAACAGTATGGGGGTGAATCTGACAAGTTGTTGTCAAGATAGCACAATTGAGCATGTGGAAGTCACTTGGTAATGGTTGGGTTCCTAGTTAAACACTTATTGCAAACACCTTGAGATTGGCAAGGATCAAGACCTAGAAGAGATTTAGAAGGACTTGGAGGTCTTGGAGCATATCTAGACCTAAAGAGGTTGGTGGAATTAAGCAGCACGAACTAGGTGAAGTGTGAGCAAGCTAGGAAAACCCCATCACATTCTTTACAAGGAAGATTGCAATCAATCAAAAGATTTGTCTCTCAATTAGCAGATAGATGTCATCCATTCACTCATATTTTACATAAGAATGTTCCATTCAAATGAGATCAGAAGTGTGAAGAGGCTTTTATGCAAATCAAAGAATATCTTATGAATCCTCTAGTACTTGTATCACCAATCAAAGGGAAACCATTGTTACTTTGTATCTCAGCGACAAATGTATCATTAGGAGCTCTTTTAGCACAGTATGATGAAGAAGGTAAAGAAAGAGTAGCCTATTACATAAGTAGAACACTTGTCGGCTATGAATTGAACTATACATCAGTAGAGAAGACATGCCTAGCAGTTGTATTTACAACTCAGAAACTGCGACATTATATGCTGACTCATTCTGTGAAACTGGTAGCAAAAATAAATCCGCTAAAGTATTTGCTGAACAAGTCAACTTTGATAGGAAGACTGGCAAAATAGGTTATGGAACTAAATGAATTTGATATAGAATATGTTGATCGAAAAACTATCAAAGGATGGGTCATTGTTGATCAATTAGCTGAAGCACCTTTACAAGATGACATACCATTGCACATTGAATTTCTTGATCCAAACATTCTGACAATAAGTGCAAAATTTTGGGAGTTGTACTTTGATGGTTCTTATACACAATATGGATCAGGCGTGGGAATTTTGTTCATCACACCTCAGGGACATACAATTCCAAAATCATATAGACTGTGGTTTCCATGTACAAACAATACTGCAAAATATGAAGCATTGACTAATGGGCTCAAAATGGCTATTGAATGGAATATCAAGGAATTACATGTCTACGGTGATTCACAGCTTGTCATCAACCAGATAAATGATGATTATCAAATTAAGGATGACAAGCTCATGCCCTACAAACAGTTGGTAGAAGAGTTTAAAGAACACTTTGAAGAAGTATCGTTCACTCAAATCCAAAGAAATGAGAATAAAACAACAGATGCAATGGCTACAATAGCATCTCTCTTACAGAATCAAGAGAATCAACAACACTACGAATTCCTGGTGGAAGATATCTTAACCCCTACCATTCAATCCCAACATACCCACATGATTTGCCATATATCTGGAACCAATCAATCCTTATATGACCAAACTTATCAATACTTAAAAGAGAATATCCTTCCTCCTGACCTATCCCGCAATCAACAAAGAAATTTTATCCTTCAATCATTTCGCTATACTATTAGTGTTGATACCTTATATAGGCTAGGTCATGATAGTACTTTATTGAGATGTCTCAAACAAGAAGAATTTGAGAAATTTCTTAATGAAGTTCACGCAGGTATTTGTGGCACACACTCAAGTGGATTAGCACTGGCTAAGAAACTTCTTCGTATGGGTTACTATTGGCCTACTATGGAGAGAGATTCATTCACATATGCCAAGAAATGCAAACAATGCCAGATCCATGGGAATCTCATCCACGCACCAGCACAATAATTTCATCCTATGGCACGATCATGGCCATTTTCTCAATGGGGCCTTGATTTGGTAGGTAAGATAAATCCTTCATCCTCTAATTGACATAAGTTCATTTAGACTTCTACTAAATATTTCACTAAATGGATTGAAGCAGTACCTTTGACAAAAGTGATAGGAAAATAAATATCATCATTCATCTTGAATTATATAATCTGTCTCTATGGAGTTCCTATGACCATTATCATTGATAATGGATGACCATTTAAGAATCAAGATGTGAAGGAACTATGTGAGCGATTCCATATCCAACATAGGTTTTCTACACCATATTATCCACAAGGAAATGGTCAAGTTGAGGCATCAAACAAGACTATCTTAAAATTCTTGAAGAAAACAGTCAATGAAGCTGGAAAATACTGGCACATTCAGCTAAATCCCACTCTTTGGGCATACCGAACTAGCACTCGCACACCAACAGGGGCAACTCCATATTTCTTAGTCTATGGATCAGAAGCCATGTTACCAATAGAAGTAGAGATACCTTCTCTACGATTTTCCTTGAAAGGTCTTATACCAGAAGAAGAAGAATGAATCTCTAGACTTCAAGAACTTGAGCTGATTCAGGAACGTCATCAAAATACAATAGATCATTTGAAGGCATATCAACAGAGAATGTCAAGAAGTTATAATCACAGAATCAAGCCACGTATTTTTCAGATTGGAGATATAGTTCTAAGGGAGAATCCAAGAAATCAACAAGACCGAGAAAAGAAGGGTAAATTGGAACCAAATTGGTTAGGTCCTTCTGTCATAGTTGCAACATATGTCTCAAGAGCATACAAGTTATCTACTCCTGAAGGTGATTGATTTGATAAACCTATCAATTCTATCCATCTCAAGAAATTCTATGCTTGAGATATAAAGTCCTGGAAAAAATCAATAAAAAGCATATAAGTTCCTGAAGAAATCAGTCAAATCAGAAAAGCAGAAAATCCCTAAAAAGGCAGAAAACAATGAAAATAGAGAAAAAAAATCAAAATATGGAAAAAATACAATAAATTTAGATAGTGAAAACTTGGTAAACAAGCGCTATCTAAAAAGTGAGTTCTTCCATTTATGAGATTACTTCGCACACCGCATCTATTGCTTCCATCTATCCTAGCTCATCCATTTCATCTTTCACACTCATTGCTTAGAACCATTAGTAGGAAATATGCAACTTACCAACAATTATCAATCTTTGACATACTTATCGTAGTTATTGTCTTAGATTTTCTCAAAATCAATCATATCTGCAGTATATCCTACCATGGTTTGGATATTGATCAATTCATACATCCATAATAAAGTTTTATTTCCACTGGGGAAAAAATCGTAATTCCTTTTGCTAAGGTGATCTTTTGAATCTTTAAAAATCCAAAACATTCGTAAAACTTAGAAAAACCAAAAACACTTAGGGTTTTGAAACAGTTAACGAGCAACAAGGCAACAAAATGAAGATCAAGCCATGTTATAACAACTGAATCGTGAATGGGCACACGGATCCTAGTTGGATGATAGCTAATCTGATCAAGGATTGTTGGGATATAAATGAACTGGCAGATTTCAAAATTTTGCACGTATACCGGGAAGGCAACAAAGTGGCAGATCTACTGGCCAATCTGGCAGTGGGCTATGTGGTGACTAAATGGTGGAGTAGTAGGGATTCATTCCCCAAAAACCTGTGTGATCTGGCTCGTGATGATTACGCCCACTTGCGTTAATCAATGATCTTTAATCATGATTTGATAGAGTTGATGGGGAAATGACTCTTTTTTTTCTTTCCCCTAACTGAAGATCTAGAAACTTCCCTTGTGCCTGGATTTTTTGTCTTATTGTGTGGTCCATTTTTTGCTATTGTTTGGAGACTTTTCTGGTGTGGCCCATTTCCTATGACTGTTTGGAGACTTCTCTGGTGTGGCCCATTTCCTGCTATTCAACTACTAGGAGCATAATAGGTAAGGACAAGAACCGTCTACTTGCGAGAAATGGAAGAAAAACAAGGATGTGTGTTAGGAAGTTGTTGATGGGGAAATCATCCCCTTCTTGGATAGACTTCATGGCCCTTCTCCTATGCTCACAGAGTCCTTTGTCAATAGGTGGGAGAAATGGATCCTAAGGGCTTATGGAGTCAAGTATCAGCTTGATGAAACCCTAGTGGCGATGGTCACTGGTTTGGCGATGAATGGCAGAAGATTTTATAGAGAGAGGAAAATTGGGGAGGAGGACTTGATGAGTTTCTTTGACAAAGACAAGGAGCACTCTAGAGTTACCAAGATGGCCGATGGCAAAAACAATAGAAAAGATCTTATGGCTCCCTGGGCTGACATGGCCGAGTTCATCATGAGGTATATTATGCTTGATAGCAGATATGTCAACATTTTTTCCTATCATTTTACCATTTTGAATCATTTTAGACATGGTAAAATCATTTATGTTCCTTTCTATTTGGCCTCCTCTTTAGAAAATAGCCTTGAAAAACATTTGGAGAATCCAAACAATCCTATTCTCCATGAAGGGCTTATTGTGCTCATCATGGAGTATGCTAAGTCCCTTGAAGTTGTGCCCTCTCTAACTGAGAAAGGCCAATAGACTAATATCCAAGATGTCTCTGACTTGGAAATGGAATTGGAGGATAGTGGGGGTGCCATTCCTTTTGATGACCCTGATTATAAGCTTGCAGAAGAAGGGGAGATGATGGTCACCCCTAGGATGTTTAGCAGTAAGAATCCTCCCAGATGGGCGGCCAACAAATATAAATCCACCAACAAACTGATTTCTAAGGTTGAGCCCATTTCTAAAAAGAAGAAGCTTGCGGCTAAGGACTATGGTCTGAAGATTTTGGATCAGGAAATTAAACTGGACATTCCAATCAACGTCCTGAAAGAAAAACAGGGGACCATGGCCAAAGATGAGAACAGTGGGATTCAGAGCACTGGTAATCTGATGAACCTAGTAATGGAAGCTACCAGAAGCCAGGAGAGCTGCTGGAAGTGGGTGGAGCGAGAAATTGATACCCTCCAAGTGGGGGTTAAAGAGATTATTGATATCTTCACTACCTCCCTTGAGCCCAACAAATATGAGAAACTCATGATTATGACCTATAAGCTCTCCCAAGATGTGGAGGTGATGAAATGCAATCATGAACAAAGAATTGAAAAGGTGGAATAGTCTATGGTGGAGATAAAGAAAAACCTCAAGAACCTGGTTGACATAAGCAAAGAAGCCATGAACAACAATATAGAGGGGCTTGAAACGATCAATGCCATGGTTGCAGATTATAGATCCTATCATAGTGAACCGGTCAAAGACCTTGGAGGTGATGATATGGCTATTGGAGACAACAAAACCACTAGTCCTAGTTCTAGAACTAGAAGCAGGAGCAACAACAAGGGTACCTCCATATTCATTATGGAGGAACTGGAGGAAATCAACAAGATTTCCATCCAGAAGAATAAGGATCTGGTGCACTCTCTTAATTGAGTGTTTTTTTCTTTTGTTTTGTCTTGTTTGTTTGCGTCTCTTTTTCTTTCATGACTGTTCTAGGGTGCTCCCCTATTTTGTTGATGGTTCATGTCTGCTTGGCTGATGGTTGGCTTTTGTAAAACTTTTAGTTTCGGGTCCATGTAAAACTTGTTTATCTTTATCAAAAACAACTAAATCGTGAAACTCAGAAAATGAAGAATCAACCAGCAAGTAATTAAAGATTACCAATGATCATTCATCAAGATGATTATATCAATTAATGACCATGAGAACATGTGAATGACATACAAGATTCAATGTTTATATCTTGATTTTATTGCTAGACATGTACTCTATGTGACTCAAGGATGTCCATGACTAGAGAAGCTATGATGGGGCATGATTATTTTCTTTGATTGTTGTTTGTGGTTTATCTCTTATTAAGGTATGTAATTGTCTAAGGATATGATCGGCAAAAGATCAAGGAGGGTGTTCTGAGTCATGCATGAAAGGGGATAATCCTTGTCTATTTTGCAAGAAATACTCAGGTCAACTTGGTTCATTATATTAAGTTGCTTGTATAAAATTTCTATATCAAAATCCATGTAAGAAATACTCAGGTCAGCTTGAATCATTATGTCAAGTTGCTTGTATTTTCTTACAACATTTTAAAGCTCAATGATGAAATCAAGCACTGTTACAAGACACCATATGAAGAATTTTAGATAATTTTTAGATTAGCTTATTAATTCATATGCATTATAAGCATTCATTGTCAGTTGCATTATAAGCATATCATTTCATTCAGAGATCAACGGTCATAAATAAAGATTGAGTATACTTGGATAAACAATTTTTTTTTGCATTTGATCATTGTAGGTTCATTTATCTTTAGAATCATTTCAATCATCATTAATTTAATTTAGTTGTATTTCAATCATTGCATTAGTTTGCATTCCATTAAGTGCATTTCATTGATCATGTGTATATCATCATTATTATTTGCAGTAGGATCATTATCATTGTAGTTCTTTTTATCCATTAAGATTATTTAGTTGCATCTTTGCACTTAGATTCATAATCATTATAAGCATTACATATAAGAATCAAAAAAACATTTCATATCAATCATTAGAAGCATTCTCATATAGATCATTGCATTTGCATCATTTAAGTAAAGAATATTATTTAATTTAGTAACCATTAAAGTACATCCATGATCATCAAAATAAAAAATAAAAAGCATTTTTCATTGCATCATCATATAGAGCATCATCATCATAAAAATAAAAGAAAGAAAAGATCATCATAACATCATCCATGTAATCAATACATATAGATCATCATCATATAGAGTAACATGCATAAGAAAATATCATCATATAGAGTCCATGTCTGCATATAGATCATCATAAAACAATAAAAAGTCCAATTATACAATGATATCGGATTAAAAATACAAGTGCCTCATCAATATAAATTAAGTCAAGGTTGTCCTGTGCCACTACCACCTGACTTTGTCCACCTCTGTGGCTGTGGGCAAGAAGATCCTCCAAATGCCTGTCCCACATGATCACCACTCCTCTAAGGAGGTCCCATGACTCCACCGCTGCTAGTATCCATCGTCACAATGGTATGATAGATACCTACCCTCTGGCTCTCTGCAACTAAATCCTCATGTAATCGTCGCCAATGTGTTGTCTCCTTTCCTGCCTGAAATAGTGCTCCGACGGTATCAGCTGAGAGAGTGCTAGATCCAACTTGCTGAATGTGGTCAAGAAGACCCTGGGTATCTTGTTGTCTCCTAATCACCCTATCTCTCTTTTCCATGAGTGTCTACACCTGTTCTCTAAGCTGATCTATCTGTGCTCTGAGGCTATCCAAATTATCCTGCTTTGGCACATCCTGCTGAGGAACATGACCCTGAATCACCTCATCTCCACCTCCCTGTCCACCTGCTGGAATCTTAGTCCGAGTAGCTCTCAGAACCCATCATCTAATAAGAGGAACATAATCCTTTGGATCCTCTTCCTCTCCACCATGAGCTACAATAACCCTAGGGTCTGGTTGAATTTGACTAAAATCAATGCCTCTCCCGCAACCCCCATCTAGTCCAATGCTCTTGCCTCCTCCTGTAGAGGGAAATCCTCTCACTGATCTCATACTTGCCCTGCCAGTGTCCCTCCCAATCCATCTTGCATCTCTCCCACCCATGGGAAGTGGTCTCCTAATCCTGCCAACTGGTCCAAAGGGTCCTCCACGGACTCTCAATTGACCTCCTCTCTGTCTGGGTCTCCTACCACCTTCGCCTCCATCTCCTCCCTCATCTCCATCACCTCTGACCACCTGAGTAGCTCTAAGCTCTCATCTCCATCTTCATCTCCTAATGATGGGTTCATCTGGATCATCCTCCTCATCTCCTGAGCTAGGAGTAGGGTCTACTGGATCAGTAATCTGAGGAAAAGGGTGTGCAAGCATGTACTGAGCATCTGCAATCACCCTAGGATCTAGAATGTGTAATATAAAATCATAAGCCACCCTAGGAGTAGCCAGAAACTCTACATGTGCTATCTCAAAAGACAAAGACGGTCCCCAATCTCTCCTATACTTGTACCACCATGCATATATAGTGACACCAATAGGCATGTGTTGAATGATACCAAACTGTCCCAAAATGTGACTAATCAACTACTGCTCAATAATGTATGGAGTACAACCAATGAGATATCTACTCTACATAATATATGGTAATGTTCATGCATCATCCATCCATGAATCACAATCGATATAAGGTCTCCAAATAACACTATCTAATAAATCCAGAACCCAACACCAATACTCCATCTTACCCAGCTTATGCTAAGTAAGGATACCTGCATATAAATAGACATATGGTTGCCTCTCACCATGAACTCTATGATGGATAGGTTGAGTAATAGCAATGTGCTCCCAAGAACAGATCTATAAAAGTGTGCATCATGTAGACAAACTAGCACTATCATCGAAAAATAACCTGATGAAGATCATGATATAAATGAGAAAGCATGCAAACATCCCACACATATTGAGTCCGATGTTGCATCATCCTTTGAAGAATCTCACCCCAACCAACAACAAAACCTTGAGATCTCCTATCTGGATAGATAAATCCCCCAATCAAACCTGCAAGAATCACTGGGAGAGTCTCGTAATATATAATCATATCCTCCCATCGGATCTCTCCTCTGGAAATGCTCTCATCACCAAATAAGGCTCTATAAGCCTCTATCCCTCCATGATCCTGAAAATCATACTAGACTAACTCACCAGTCACAGGGATGTGAAGAATCCTGTAGACATCCTCGAGTGTCACACTAATCTCACTAGTAGGCAGGTGGAAAGTGTTATGCTCGCTATGCCATCTCTCTGCTAAGGCACTCAACAATCCCCTATTATGGGTAATATCAGACATGTATAACAAGTGGCGTAATCTGCAGGCATCTATGTGTCTAACCTCAGCCTATGTAAGCTCTGGCACTAAGTGGCACATAGACGGGAATTTATCCTGACACTCGAGAACATCGAGTTTCTCCTATTTAACAAGAGAATTTGATCTCTATCAATCATCTATCTATCAAATCAAAGAGATTGCTAATCTATCACATCAACAATTGATAAATATTTTCAATAAAGCAAATCAGGATATCAAATCAACCTAAAAATATCAACCAATGAGTTCAATCAAACTCTGCTATGCTCTTCATCAGAAACTGCATCGGTTTCTTAGAGCTAATCTATCAATCTACCAATCAAATCAAATCAATCGTTTATCCTGTCAATCAACAAAATCAAAATTTCTATCAATCAAAACATCAATTGAATACCTATCAATCACATTTGTGCATCAAAATGCCTAAATCAAATCATCAAAATGAATTTTAACATGAACAAAATCAAACAAACTCATCTAACACAAAAGCGCTAACCTTTTCAACAAAAGTGCTATTATATTAAACATAGGCCCTAAACCATAACCTTTTCAACAAATGCGCTAATCGACAAGTCAAAAACACTAAATTAATCAAATGCGCTAATCTTTTTCACATTTGTGTGAACACATAAAACAAAAGCATGCAATCTATGAAAACGCTAACATACCAAGCAAAAATGCAAACCAAGAAAGCAAAAGTGCTAACACGCATAGTCAAAAATCATAAAATTCAAAAAATAAATTAACACGTGCCGAAAAGAAAGGAAATTAGTATGAAAAGTTGAAAGCAAGCTTGGAATAAGGTACATACTAGATAACATAGTCAGGAGGTCGCTGATATCGTTGAATGCGCTCAAATCGATGGTTCTCGAACGAAATCACCATTTTACCACCTCACTAAGACAATTCTTTTCACTCCACAAGCTGACAAAGATGCAAATGAGGTTAAAATTAACTTTGGTTAATTTTATATTTACCATTTGGAAGGGTAATTAATGCTTTTGAATGGGGCAATTTATTTATTTTTCACAAATGAATTTAATTGAAGGACCTTTTCAATTATCGTGAGATTAATCGCTTATAAAAAAAATTCAAACAATTTCACGATCAATCTCCCGAGGGGGCACACAATTAGGATTTTTATCTTCATGAGGCGTATTATCGAGACTTGATTTAATCTTTAAAACAATGTTGTCTCGACATCATTTCAAAGAGGGGCAAAATGTATACACATAAAAATGGCTATGAGCAATTAAATAAATATTTTATATTTATTTAATAATTATTGTTCTATTAAATAATTAATTTGAAAAGATTAATTTATTTAATTCATTTCATATCTTTTTATTAATTAATTTAATTGAAATATTTTATTAATTAATTCATTTATCCTTTTCCTTTAATCAATTAATTAAATATTATATTTAATGATTATTCTTCTATCCTATAGTCTCAATTATTAAATGATTTCTTAAATTGTTTAATTCATTTCCAACTCACCTTCCACCTCCACTTCATCTTTCCTTTGCCAACTCATCCATCATGTGGCTAAATTAATTCAATAAAATTAAATAAATAAAACATTTATTAGACACTTATCTCCAACTTCCAAAATAAATGAAATATTGTGTACGTACACATATTTCTTAACCTTCCTCTATATTCTCTCCAACATCCCTACATCTTAGGAGGGACTTGAGTCCACTTGTCCTCTCATGCCTAAATCTTCTCCAACCATCCCTAGATTCCCTTAGTCAGCAACCCAATCAAGTGAGATGAGTGACACTTGTCTTCTCCTTCCCCCTTTCTCTCAACCTTCACCTTTGCTCACAACCATCCAAATTTATAAATCTGATCATGATCGTTGATCCAAGACATATCATCTTATCCTCTCAAAAGTCTATAAAATTAGGAGTTTGAGTTAGTCTTCAAGTTAACAATTTGATTAAAACTTATGCATCTGTGAGTTTTATCTTGAAGCAATCAGCAATTTAGCATTTCTCATTTAGCATAATTATTTAGCTTTAAATCATTTGCATTGCATATCATAGTGTCAATTAACCATCCGTTATCAGTCCATTCTTCATATGCCATCTTGGAAGCTATCAGTGCTTGTATAAGAGCAAATCATCTGCAACTAGGAACAATAGAGTTAGGACATAATGAGACTTAAATCATGAAGGTAATAATAGTGTTTTTATTTTAATATCAATTTCATGTAGTTTCATTGGTTGAGTTTGGATTTCCTGTAGCATTTCCTTTGTATTTTGTGAAACTAATATGTTGCAGGTAGTATTCTGATGATGAAATTCAAGTTGACACAGGTTGCATTTGATTGCATAAACCCTAGATCATCCTTTCCTTGCCTTGAACTTTACTTAAACTCTTCATAATGAGTCAAAATATATGAATAATTGCTTTTATTCCTCAATATTTACTCAACTAATGCAATTTGTGTGATCTTTGATGGTGCAAACGGGTAGAAACAAAAGTTTAAATCTTGTCCATTGATAAAAAAATCAGCAGTCATCGGCGGAATTCGAATCCTCTTTGACCGAGTGTATCTTTACTAAGTTGAGCTCACTGAGAAACTCTTGAGGCTTCACTGAGTGACACACATTAATCCTCAGTCAATTCAACATTCACCTTGCATTAGTCTTCTCCACAAAACTGCTTTTATAATCCACACTCAGAGGCTCCCTGAAGTAGAAATAACCCCTCAACAAACTCTGAGAAACTCCCTTTAGTTTTACATCAACTGCCACCATGGATAGTTCTTAAGCTTCACTATCTCCTAAATCTGCTTCTTGCACACTCGTTGAAACCCTTTGAAATATATTAATGAGTCCCGAGTCAACACTTCAAATACTTTTCAACTGCAAAGAAAAAACTTACCGATCACCTCCTCAAAAACTCATTGAAACAAGGAAAAGCTTTCAGTGAGTTTCGATTATGCCACATGTGCCACCTTATCATTAGCTTCCCCAAACACTCGTTGAGGCAAAATAGAAACTTGAGCGAGCTCCAAATATAAAGACATCATTATTATCCATAAAAAATCGAGACTCGTTGAAACAAGGAAAAAATTTCATCGAGTGTTCGAGTATCAACCTATTGGTAGTACTTACAAAACAAAACAACTCAGAGCTCGATGAAATGTTTGAAAGGTTTCGCTGAGTCCCAAGTTAATTTTTATGAATGTTAGGTTGCTACCTCAGATGCAAACATAGGAACTTGGAAACTCAGCAAGGCAAGAAAGACACTTCAACGAGTTCTAGGAAACATTAGAACACAAGATGACTTAAAACAACTTATGAACATGTGCTTGTATGTTATGCCATTAGGTTATTGTGGATTGAATGGAAAGATACTTGGGATCGAATAAGGACATCAGTAATCGGTTAGAATAAATTCATTAAAACAAATTGGTCAGTTAACAAACGATATAAAACCCTTGAGAAAGGTGCTTAAAACACATTAAATTAGGTGAGTAAGTAACCAAACAAAAAGAAAGCCAACGAAAAGGTATATTTAAATGCATTTCAAGAGAATATCTTAAACCCTAACCCTAAGGCATTTGCAAAGTGTAGTTCTAACACCCAGTATGGAAAAAGTAAATATTTCTCTTTGCGTTGTTTATATGCTGCCCCGACACATTTGCAAATTGATTTAGGAAAAGTTTCCATTTTTTGGCCTCCACTACTAAAGTTGCCCCAAACAAAAGTTTCATCAATAAATTGTTGAAGGACAAAGGGAGTTAAGGAAGAGGCTTCCTTTACCTCCTTCAAAATTCCCCTATCCACCATGTTCATAAAATCCATCCCTAATATTTTAGCTACCATTATAAAGAGTTATGCGAACAGAAGTTCCCCTATCTCCATCCTTTTTCAACAACAAAAGACCCCGTAGGAGTTCCATTTACCAACATAAAGAATTTGATAGTGGTCATGCATTCCTTGATCAAGTCAATCATCTTATCTTGGAATCCCAATTTCCTCAAGACCTGGAAAATAAAATCTCTTCTAACTCTATCATGGGCCTTAGATGTATCAAAACTTAGGACCATCCATAGACGACCACACCTATCCATTCAATGAATAATATTATGTTTAGAGATAGAAGCATTAAGAATTTGCCTTCCCAAGACAAACCCCTTATGAGTAGTGCTAATAATTATTTCAAGAAATGACTTGAGTCTATTTACCAAAATTTTAGAGAATATCGTATACATAGTATTACAGAGACTAATCGGTCTGGAGTCCAAGAGGCACCTTGGCTCAATAATTTTAGGAACAAGAGTGATAAAAGAATTGTTTAGTTTTTTCAAAATCTTACCAGTGAGGAAGAAATCTCTTGCAACCATTATTATGTCAAATCCCAAAATATCCCAAAATTCTTAAAAAAAAATCCAAGGGAAAGCCATATGGTCCTAGGGCCATAAATTCACCCATATAAAAGGTAGTAGCCTTGACCTCCTCCTTAGTAACTAGGATCAATCCCTGAGCATTGAAAGATTGAGTAAGGGACTCAGGTACACAGTCTAACAATTGATCCTCTAAGCCACAAATAATATCAGTATTTTTCTCCTTGTAAGTGTGATAAAGGTATCTAGAAGCTATCTTCCTTAGGTGGACATCGTCTATGACAGTTTGGTTTGACTCATCCACTAGGAATCGAATAGTGGTCCTTTTCCTATGTTTAAGTGCTAACCTATGAAAGAAGGTTGAGTTGTTGTCCCCTTCTTTTAGCCATTGGACCTTGGATTTATATTTTCCCTCTTTTCATATTCTCTTTCCATTCTCTTCTTAGGGTATTTTCCTCCTTATGTGAAATCTCTGACCTATCCCCTTTAGAAATTTGTGATTGAATTGCTACCAATTTGGTGTCAATCTCTTTTTTCTTAACAAAAATGTCACCAGAAGTGAACTTATCCAACCTTTGACATTTTTCCTTATATTGTTGAGTCTATACTCTATACATAGTTATGCCTTGCACATGGGTACTCCACCAATTTGGATACAAGTCCTAAAGTCTGAGTGTGAAGTCCACATGATTTCATAATGAAAAGGGACTAGCCCCTTAACAATTTTATCCACCCAATCAAGAAGA
Organism: Cryptomeria japonica; assembly: GCF_030272615.1. NCBI lineage: Eukaryota > Viridiplantae > Streptophyta > Pinopsida > Cupressales > Cupressaceae > Cryptomeria > Cryptomeria japonica. The sequence goes on from NC_081413.1 coordinate 394,971,223, forward strand.
AGAGGATTATGATATGAAACTGTAACTATTATGGCTCGAAGATAAGAATTATAACAAACTTCCCAATTGGTAGAGACCAGGAACTTATCCAGGCACACCTAAATAAGATTGACCCCTTTCCTATGATTGGACCAAGTAAAAGGCTGACCAATTAAGTCAATATCATGCAATTAGAATAATAAACCAACCCCCCTAACTTCTCTGAGTGGAAGAGAGGGGTGTTAAAATATCTTACAACAATCCAATAATCTTCTAGGGCTACTAAGATCTATGCTAAGATATCAACCCAGACCACCAACCAACCTTGACGAGTGTTAGGAGCATAAAAGTTCACCAAACACCAAGACACCTTAGGTGAGGTAAACCTTATAGAAAGGATACTAATAGTACTTCGCAAAAGACTTCACTTAACGTTATATGGATCTCACATTGTAACAACCCTGCCTGGGCACCAATAGCCTCACTAATAAAGAAGCAGGAACCTAGCCAAATATAATTAGCCATTTTTTGAAAAACCATAGTTGTCATTTTAACTTCCTCGAGTAGTAAGATATCCTCCTTCCTTTCTAGGATACAATTTCTTAAGGAATATTTCTTTTAGGGGATATTTAAGTCCCTCATGTTCTAAGAGAGGAACCTCATTTTCAAAATTTAGTGGCTGATTCTAAGGTTCATTACCTTCCATTCACAATTTCCCTTGCAATATCTCTTTTCCTTGTTAATCTCTGGGGAGGGTCTACTAGATTTGGAAGCCCCCCTCCCCAACATCAATGTTCTTATTACTTGTTTTACTTTGTTGAGTCATCCACCCCTCCTTATCAGTTTGTACTATCAAGGTCTCTCTAGGTGACCTCTGGCCACTCGACGATGCCCTTGGTGAAAAACATTTCCTTGGGACTTCAGAGAAAAGAGAAGAAGGCAACTGTGGTATCCAATTTGAAGTGGCCAACACATTTAGGGAGGTATTGATCCCACCCTAGCTAGTGGGGATCTCAACTTTCTCAAGTGGCTTCCCACCAACTAGAGATGACAAGGAAATCCCTTCTTGAGGATTGACAACCTTGGTTGGGGTCTCCATGATTTTTAAGATCCCATTAGTGAATGGGTAGTCCTTGTTTAAATCATCTACCCAAACTTCACCTTCAACCTCCCTAGGTGTCATGTCTATGCTATTCAAGATAGGTTCACCTACTCTTGAGGAACACCTCTTATCTTGTAGTACACCATCAATAGGGATGCCCCTAGACTCTTTTGAATCTACTCAAGGGGGAACCTTAGAATCTTACAAAGTGACATCCTCAGGGGAACACTTCTCTTTCAATTTTAAAGAATTTTTGGGGGAATCCTTACATTCAAAGAGAAGATGTTTAGATTTTAGAGAACTTCTGGCAAAACACCATCGCATTTTCATACACTATAACTTGTGTCCAAATTTTAAAGTTAGATTGCAAGGAGATGAAATTAGGAAGGACTTTGTTAATACCAACATTCACACAAAAGCATGCAAAGACTAACTTGGATTTAACCTTTGTCACCTCACCAGAAGCATTGTAATGACCAAAGGAGTTACCTATCCATCTAAAGATCTATTCATCCCACAATTCAACCGAAAGACCCGAGAATCACACCCAAATAGGAGTTGTCTTATGAAGGTTTGTCACTAGGTTGAAGCCTGGCTTCCATCTATATATGGACATATGATGTTTTCTATAGGAACATGGTCTTAAAGGGAGATAAATGATTAGGTCTTCCTCAAATATGAATTTAAAAAGGAAGAGACCACCCGACATAGCACTAACTTCAACTCTCCCTTTGAGCTTCCACTGAACAACAACCCAAATACAAATCGTATCAATGGATGGTCAGAGGGAGAAAAACTTTCCCATAAGAGTGAGATCCATGGAAGACACAATGATATCCATCACAGAATCTGGAAATATAATATCTATACCATCCTCTATTTGTAGGTAACTAGGGGATATATCAAGAGTTTTCTAATTAAAATTGTCATCTAGGAGTATGTTTTTTCACCCCTTGGGATGTAGACTTCCCTTTGGATGTGCATGCTCCTGATTTTGATTTTCCACAAGGGGATCATCATTGCCCTTTGTAGGAAACACGTGGGGATGGGGTGCACTTTCTTTTCCCTTTTTAGAAGTTGAAGAGGCAAGTTGAGCATCTACCGAAGTCCCAAGGACTACCACAACAACATCCACAATAGGATCCCCAGAACATGACACAAGATTGATCATGGAATCAAGAGGCATTGGCAAGGAAAGAGGGGGGTAGGGCACCACTCTAGAGTAGATTCCATGTACCAAAATTTTAAAAAACTAGTCGGGAAAGATGCAGTTGCATATCACTCTAAACTTTCTTTGTCTGATCCCAATCTAGAGATTCATGTTTTTTTGAAGGTGGTTATTGGGCTCCTTGGGTTGAACACATAAATCCAACACTGTGTTACTTTAGGTTTTTAATTTTCCTTATGTTGGGGGTATTTATTTTTTTACACATATTATTTTAGCTTGCTTAGGTTATTAGGAGTGGTTAATATGAGGACATGTGGTGGAATACTTTAGCTACATGTGTAACTCCCACCGACTCATGGGTAGTTGAGTTACACACCCTCTTTTGGCTTGTTGTGCCACCTCATATAACCACTATTTTATCATTTCCTAAATGGGTCATAGCATAGTTGGGTTTCTCACCCTCTTTCGAATTAATGTGCTACCTTTATAACTCCTTTTTTTTGTCATGTAAGGAGGTTAAGCCACATATTTTTGTAGTTACCAAGTAGGTAAAACCTCCCATATTTTATGGGGAATAAACACTATAATCTTACCTTCACTAGTTTAGTGATCGATCAATGAGAATCTTCTCAAAATTATCTTCTTTGTCTCTATTTTCTCTTCTGTCAAATTTCTCTTTATTCGACTATTTTGATATTCGATAATTTGTTTCTTGGAGTTGCATGTGATCTATGACTGACATCAGATGTTGGCTCAGTTCTCACTTCTCATACAATATAACACATGGTATCAAAGATCCAAATCTGCTAAGTTCCTATTCAAATATTACAAGATCTAGCTTTCAGAAATTTTTAAGTGCACTTTGGGCTTAATCAAAGTTTTCCATCATGCTCAAAGTGTCCCAAAATCTATAGATTGACTGTCATTTCATCAAAATCTGAGTAATTAACATTTTGGGTCTTTTTTTAGGGCATGGGAATCAAGGAAAGATCCAAATGTCATAAAAAAAATTATGCATGGTGGAGCGAAATGAACCTCACTATCACACTTCTAGTAGCCAAAAGCCTTAAGATTGCCCATCACTTCTTCAAATTCTAAAAAACTTAAAATTGGGGAATTTTTTTGGGACATGATGCAAGCTTACAACCATATAGATCCATATGATTGTATAGAACATACTAGTATACCACACTACATTATTCACCATAAATTCATACTATAGAAAATAATTCAAATATCCCTTTTTCTCAACAAAAAAAAAAAGGTTAAAAATTTTGATTTTTGCAAAGTTTTTGAGTGCATTCAAAGCACTTGTGCAACACTTGCAGGTCTACACCTTCTTGTAAAGGGTTATAGGTATGACCCTACATGTGTTAGTTGCATGATAACACATTTGCTTACAAATAAAAGAAACATTCCCCGAGGAATCAACATATTCTAGCACCCCATAGAATATTGCGAACATCTTTTTTGACAAGTTGATTTCTTCAATAGGGAGGGTTATTTTAGGTGAGAGAAGTATTTAAAAAATATTTTTTGATGTCAACAGTATGATTTTCCACCTTGGCACCCCTTCAAGCCCCCTTTTCCCTATTTTTAACTTTCCTTTGATAAATTAGCCATAACTTTTGCATATGAGGTCAAAATTTGATGAATTAGATATTGTAAGAAAGATGGTTATGAGCCCAATCTAGTAGTGGTGCTATTTTTTTCTAGATTTTATTCTTAGTGTTTTCTTAGGCTATTGAAGTTAGATATATAGAATTGTTTGTACTTTTGAGGCCACATCTTGCTCATCTAGACTCATTTTCACAAAAAGGTAGGTTTTGGAAAGATGGTTCCATTCTCTGCCTAGATCTAAAACTTAGTTTTATAGATTTTTCACTAGGTACTTAGAGAATTTATTCAAAGTTATTTCTTACTTTTATCATTTTCCAGTTTTAAAAGTTGAAAAAGAATTGGTTTTTCTTGACGTGGGGGGTATAATTTCATCTTTAAGATCCTCATATTGGCCTAGCCCTTACCTCATCTAAAAGTCACATTCCAATGTCAAAAATTTCTATTGAGAAACTTACACTCCATAATTATCGCAACTAAAAGGCTCATATGATTGGATTACTTCAATCTAGGGGTTTATGGTCTTTTTTAGATGAGAACTAACTAGATATTACTCGTGTATTTGAGAGATTACAAAATAGGAACTAGATGGATACAACTATAGGTTTTAATGCACTACATGTTTTAGGCATTATCTTATTTCATCTTAATCCTTGTGACACTCCTCAAGCTATGTGGCTCAAATTTTAGGAGCTTTTTGGGGGTATTAATGAGTTGTATGCACTTTAGCTAGAGTCAGATTGGACATCTTTTGTACCTGATTCATTCTCCTTCATTGAGGTATATGTCAAGAAATTCAAATCTATAAATTCAATTTTATAGGGTTGTCGCAAGAACACGATTAATAAAGAGTCAGATTGGATATCTTTTGTACCTAATTCAATATCCTTCATTGAGGACTATGTCAAGAAATTCAAATCTATCAAATCACTTTTATAGGGTTGTGGCAAGGACACGATTGATAAAGAGTGCATCTTTTTTATTTTGTTGAAGATTTGAGGCCATTTTTAAGTCTTTGCTTCTACATTTCATTCCACTATGGATGTTTTGTGTGCTACCTTCACTCTACCTCTATTTGAGGTGTTTTGCGAACACTTGACATGAGGATATGCCAAGTTGACACAACTTGATTCACTTTCTAGTTCCAAATCATATGATTTGGTTTTATAGTTATTTACAACGAGACATAAGAAGAAATAGAAGCATAGAGATTCCTAATCTAATCAACCAGTGATAGAATCCCAAGCACAAGATTCATCAAGTTCTTCCTCCACCTCTAGGAGGTATTCATCTAAGAAGAACAAGTCAAAGTGTGTATACTTAACCAAGACATGACATGATGAGAATCATTGTTATGCAAAATAGATAGATGAGTTGAAGCATATTCTCTAGAGAGTAATAATATTCAACCACCTTCATCTAGCTTATCCTCTTCTACCACTTCAAAATATACATATTTTGGGTTAACATCTATGGTATGTATTGAAATCAAGATGAAAGGCCATGCTCTTTTTGTATCATCACATCTTCAATCCAATTGGTTGCTTCTTGATTCAAGAGCTTCTCATCATTTGGTGTTATCCATGGGTATGCCCTCTTATTTTGAGCATTATACTTTACCACACATTTTCATGGGTAATAACACTTATATGAGTGTTATTGTGAGAGGCTCCATAGAGGTTGATAATGGAACATTCAATGATGTGCTTTGTGTCCCTTCATTCTCTACCAACCTCCTTTCTATCTACCAAATTACTCATTTTTCTCTATGTGATCTTGCAATTCCATTGATTGTTCCTCACTCTCATGCATATAGGGTGGATCACATATACATGAGGAAAGGTTTGGACATTTTAACCTATGTGTATTTCCATCATAAATCTTGGTTCCTGAAACTTTTGTTGTTCCACCTCATCCAACTCCTACTTCTTCATAGCTTATTTCAGCTCAATAGGTTGATAGTTGCCTTCTTGTTTTAGCATTGAGGGATGACTACTTGCCAAATATGCACAGTTGTTTGTTGAGTTATTCATTGGAGATATTGGGGAAATGTTTGAGTATATTTATCATAACCCAAATTATTGCATTGAATTTTTAAAATTTAATACTATATTTTATTTATTTTTTATAATTCCATTGTGATAATTAATTGCATAATTTTATTTACTAAAATAAATATAAGGATAAGCATTTAATACACATTTATACTTTTTTTATATTTCAGTATTTAAATATTACAATTGAGTATTTACTTTGACCATTGTTTATTTTTTTTTAAAAAGGTGTAATCGATTAGAGCGCAAGGAGCTAAATTTAGAAGGATTGTTGGCAACAAGGCAACAAACTAAGAGGGCAGGGGGGTTGAATCAATTTGCTCAAAAAATTTACTTTACTTAAACACAAATCCAAATTTGATAATTAACAATGAAAGAAAAAATCAACACCACATCAATAACACACATAACACCAAGATTTTTGACGTGGAAAACTCGGTTAAGGGAAAAAACATGGTTGGAATCTACCCACAATATGATAATACCCTATTAGAAGTATATGAAAGATTACAATGGGGAATGCACATGCATTCAGGCACACTGCCTAGAGCTCACTGCTCAAAACACACAACAAGAAGGGCTACAACCCCGAGGAAGACTCACTATCTTACCAAACCATTTGAATTACATCTGGAAGGTCATGAGCTTAGAAAATAGGATCTCCTCATACTTGGTTACAGTTTCGGTTAAGCACATAATCTAATCTTCTCTGCCACACTCCTTCACACTTCTGAAAGATCAAAACATTTATTCTCACACATATCCAATCACACACATTCAAATACACTTGCAGATACATCTCTACATGATTATTACATATATTTATGCATATCATCAACCTATATTTCAAGGTCTACTCAACACACATCACAAATTACAAAGGTATAACCATACACGCTACAAGATTACATGCAGACCAAAACAATGTCGGCTAAGACATAGTATGGACCTAAATCAACAACTTGAACATGCAACACCTTTAACAATCACGCCATGAACATACGCAACACGCTATAATCATTCAGTGAGCTAAGAACATCACATAACATGAACATACCAAGGAAATCATCAACAACAAGCACAACGATCAATACAGACCATCAACACAGATAGGACATGATCTAGAAACATCCACAAGCATCATGAATTACCACAACAACAACTGCAACATCACCACTTACTAGAATCTTCATCATCATTATATCGAACCTCAAGATCACTTACTAAACTAACTTTCAAACTAAAATATTCACTTGTAGACCTCCAAATCACAAACCATCTTAACTGAGGACACACCTGAATGTTCTAAACGCTCTGCCAAATCTGCAAACCAAGATATTGCAATGCAGAGCAAAATCCATAACACTAAGCAACATAAAAACCAACTACGACCCCAGATCTCATGAATCAATTAAATCACTATGCGGACCTCTGAAACTATAGCCAAATCAACTAGAGATACTTATCTCAAAATCCTTTAATCCACAATAACTCATCTACAACACACTAGCCAAACCAACTCATTCAATCTAACTGCAACACTGGAACACAGAGGAATATGTTGACATTAATGACAACACATCATTCCAGCAAACTTCTCAACAATATCCAATAAGGATTTTAATAGTTCATTTAGTGTGAAACATGCATTTTAGAATCGTGTGAAACTTTAATGTAATCTTTCTATTTTTTAATCTAAAAGCTAAATTTAGAAAAGAGTTCTTGCATGCTTTGAAAACTCCAAGTAGATAGGAAGAAATTTTATTGTTAACACTTAGATTTTTCTAAAAAATTAAATACAAGATTCAGTTAGAACGCATGAGAAGCAAAAGAGAGAGGGCCACATTTTTTTGGAGCCATGAGGAGACCCATTCTCCCAAGGGAATGTTATCATGCAATGCCCTTTTTTTATTTGTTCGATATACTTTTATGAATGTGCTCAAATAGTTAAGATGAGACTAAAAATTATAAATGGACAAGGGGGAAGGGGGATGTGACCAAGAGGGGGCATTCTTTTAAGAGGGGATCACACAAAAGAGGGGTAAGCACATTTTTATGGCATGAAAGGAACAGAGGAGGGGGGAGTTTTTTTACATGTTATACTAGAGCCTCCTTTGAATACACTTCCAACTGCTTAGTAATTGAAGAACAAAGGGATCTATGGGCGAAGACAAAAAAACTAGTAGCAAGAACTAGATAAAATCGTATCAATAATGTTGGGCATTTTGTTAGTTTAAGCCATTATCATGTATGTCTACAAATTGGATAGCTATAATTTTTTTTTAACTAAATGAGGTACTAAACATTTGAAATATAATTTTCATAAGTGTTGATGTTTTTTTCATAAGAAGTTCATTGCTTATCAGGACGTGTGAGTCTTGTTTGTAAGCTACGTAGAATCCATCAATTACTCTCCCTTGAAATACCCTTACATTTATAAGTGCGAGCATTAGTCAAGGTTTTGTTATCATCTCTTAAGCAAAGATTGAAAGGATTAGTGTACCAAAATATGCTACTTGCATATGCTTTGGAAAAATAAATTGATCAACATCAAATTAAATTATAGTAAATACTTATCTATGAGGTTTAGATGTTGAATAAATAGGAAACCACAAGGATAATAAAAATTATGATTACGGGTAGTCGGATTCTAGAAACCATCTGTTTGCAATAGTTTAAATCTAGATCGCTAGCCTTCCTTATGTTTTAGTTTTGTCAGTAAGTGAAGTCTACTTAATTAGTATTAATGACGTTTATTGTACAATAATTCTTGTCTGAAGCCTTGCATGGAAACTTTTAATTACATTGTATAACCTTTCACCTACCCTCTCAAATTGTAATTGATGCTAGAAATCAATTAATTCATTTCTAACAACTGATAAGTTATGCATCTAGGTTTTTAGAATCTCTTGCTTTGACTTCTACATGCATTTTCAGATTGGTTAATGTATAACCTATTGCATTTACTTGAAAGTGGTTATAATTAAAGTTTATCCATCTTTGAAAGAGCTCCTTTTTTCGTATTTTATTAACTTATATCCTCTTATTAAATGATTGATAGGTTCTCATGCTAGTAACCCCTAAACTGTAATAAGACTTCTTAAGATTCAAAGTCTTTATTTCATCTTGTTTACTAGACTATATTGCAACCAACTCCTTTGGCTCTATATGTAAGTTTAGATATAGAACATCATATTAAATTGCCCATTACTTTTGTTCTTTGGCTAGAGTCGCTTTTGTAGAAGTTCATAATAAACCACAAGAGCCAAGAATCATTTGCAAGAAAAACTCCTATCATAGAAAATAGATCAAGAAAAGATTGTATGCTCTACAACAACCAAAGACTTCTGGCACAAACAAAGATTGGATATAGAATATTGGAGGTACACAATATAAGAGGTATGATTACAATTAATGAATGAATCCTTATAAAAGATGAATGAAACCCTAGATGCAAACCCTCATGCTAAAAATTAGGAGAAATAAAGTAATGAAAAGTAGGAGCTAAAATAAGCTCTAACTACATCTAGAACTAAGGCTAGAAAAACAAACTCTAGATAATAAAAAGCACCTAAATTTTGCTTAAGTTAAAAATTAATTAAAGAACTTAATTAATGAATAATTAGATAATTGTCCTAAAATTACTCCAACAACCCCCTCCCCACCCCCTTCGCCTCACCTTAATATTAACTTAGGGATAAGCTAAAGAGCTAAATATGAATGAAAAATGCATGCATGAATGAATCCTGATAATTAGGCCTGATTAGGTACTCATGTAGAAACCAATACAAAGCAATGCAACTCACATGAATGAGGTCTCTCCAAATGGAGAAAAGGATAAAAACCACATGGGAAAAATCCCTCAAACCAAAAATGAAAGATGTAATGAAAAAGAAAAAGGTACTAAATGTGACTAGGATGAAGGACTCAAAATGTCCTCCCAAGTGTTGAATTTGTCACATAAGTACAATAAAATTCCCCACATATGAGAGAGAAAATGAATATAAGAATCCCCCTAATGAATAAGTAGCTCCTGTACCAATGTTGAATGCTTGAAGACATAACATAATCCACTGCCTACAAGCAACATGTCTTCCCTTCGGAAGAAACCAATCCACTAGAGATAAGAGAAGCCACTTTCATAAACTAGAAGATGTAGGAATCCAAATCCAAATTGTATGCGCCTTTGAAAAATACTCAAATGTTTTTATGTCCATGATAGATGATGATGCCACAAACCAATCAGGTACATGTCCAATCAATGTAGGAGGTGACAAATCAAGACTCTACAAAAGGTGATGAAGATTAAGATCCATAGATGATAAAGATAAGCTATCAAAACTGATGTGGCTAGGAGATGAATGTCATCAAAATAATCCTTCAAATCTATAATATGAGACTCCACAAACAAGGATGATATGTTTACAAGATATGGATCCCAAGTAGTTGTGTTTTGAAGAATAATGTTATGTTGCACTGAATCAATGGGGGCTATGCATGAGTCAATGCCAATCTAATCATGAACAATATAAGATAAAGATGATTGAGATGGGATCTCAATATGAGGAGTAGGAACATGAAGATATGCCTCTAATCCATCAGAACATGCAAGACCTCTAATATACGTAATCTCTTGTATAGTATCATCATCATAGGGCATGTAATCTACATGTGCAAGGGGAAGAAGACAATTTATTGCAGGATCTTTTGGAAATGGAGAGATATGAGGGTCTTCAAAGATCTCCCAAAGGGGATTCCAAAGTGCACGAGAACACTCAAAGTCCAATATAGCACACATAGTGTCATAATCAACACTAGAACAAATCACACCTACAACATGGTCTATGAGATTACCCCAGGCTGATTTGCCTCTTGAAGTTGTTGGTTTAGGTATAAGTCCATACAAATAAGGCACACATCTAGACACTTGAGATGTGTCAAGATGCCATGTCACCAAGATTTATAATTTCCCTTAGCTAGATGAACAACTGAAGGATGGATAGAAAAACCGATGATACCTCCTTAAATAAAACTATCAAACCCCAATAATCTTAGAACAATTGTAGAGAACATCAAATCCATCCCCAGTGCCAAAACATCCAAGTAATTGAGAAAATAGTGAAAAAACAAAAAACCCAATTAAATGTACCTAATTTTTTTTTTGTAAAATAGACCTAAGATTGTGATAGGGGACTTTGAGAGCTTTCTGATGATATATATGGAAGTAAAAAAATAGAGTCTGTATGTGCAAGATATGGCCCCAGAAGCACAAAACTAAAGGCTGAATTTGGAGGAATGATATGAAAAATCGGTTCATAACCTGATCAAATAACTTGTAGAATTTGATAGCCCTCTAAACTAGCTTTCCAGCAATATCTTGTTTTCCCAATTTTGACTTTGTATGACAAAGTCATGAGCACAACATTGAAGAGTAGTTTTTAGGGCAAAAAGGACTAAAAATAGAAGAGCATGCTAAATTTAGTGGGTCCACCAAAAATAGGAGACTATTATGATGACATCAATGCTTCTATAGGAAGGTACTTTTCCTGTAGGATAAAGGTACACTATGCACTTTTTGAAAGATTAGATGCCTTTCACTTCTTTTTTTAATAAAACTTTGACCCTCTTTAAAAAAATGCACCCCCTCATAAATTTCATGAATTTTGCACAATTTTGTTGAGAATTTGAAAATCCAAAGGCTTGCATGAGAAATTTTTTTCACCCCTACAATTCTATGGCCCTACTATTCAACTTAATGGGTGGTGGGGGAGGGGATGAAGCCCCTACTGTGTGGATTTTTGGAGCCTATGCTACTCAATACGTTCTTATGAAAATGCATAAATTTTTGTGTAAATTTGTTTTTGCCCTGATTTCAATGATCTCTGAGTTTTTATGATTTGGCAGACATTTTTGGGGTTCTTGGCCTCTTTGAGAATGATGGCGGCCTCTGATTCACTCTAGGGTGCCCAAATTTTTTAATTAGCCCTAGATTTTCCCTCTATTTTTTGTGCCCTTCGCCAATTTGATTGATTTTTCAACTGCTCTAGTTTTGATGAGAAGATAGTCGATCTTAGGGTTTTTCAACACTATAGATGTAAATGGTGACTTCCATTTGAGCCCAATGTGCACAAAAATTTCCCTCAGGTTGGATCCCTCAAGCATGCAAATAGAAACTTGTCAGGAAATCTCTAATACCATATAGAAGTTGATGATCAACCAGAGGAGCCAAGAAACATCTGCAAACAAAACACCTATCCCACAAAAGAGATAAAGAAAAGATCGCATGCTCTATAACAACCAAATAAATTTGTATTATTGCACAAACAATGATTGGAGATACAATATTGGAGGTACACAATATCAAACGTACAATTACAATGAATGAATGAATCCTTATAAAGGATGAATGAATCCCTAAGTGCAAACCCTAATGCTAAAATTAAGAGAACTAAAGAAATGCAAAGTGGGAGCTAAATCAAGATTAACTACATCTAGAACTAAAGCTAGAAATGGAAACTCTAGATAATAAAAAGCACCTAAGTTTATCCTAAGTGACAAAGCAATTAAAGGACCTAATTAATGAAAAATTAGATAATTGTACTAAAATTATTCCAACAAATTTATTTTACTTAGAAAACTTCATAAAATATATACCCATAATGAAATAATCTACTTGCATATCATGTCTTTCTCCTTTTGTTTCCAATCTTACATTTTTCATCTCTATGGGATTATAATGAATATGAGAAATAAAGAAGTTATTAAAAAAATTAAAAGATTTCTTTTGTAGTTAAACCATAGTATCATTATATCATGGTCATTTATTTTATATTCATGAAGATTCAAACAATAATATGATTTTAGTACATGAATTACCATATATGTTTAAAATTACATTTTAAATATTTTAATTTGGTATGTGTTAATTCAATAGAATCATGATAGGATACTTGAGTTATACTACTGGATCATAATTTAATGATATTGGTAGGGCAAAATAATGTGTCAAGATATCATATAATATGAGTCTTTTATAACGAGTTATTGTTGTTTTAGGAGTATTTAGAATAGGATACGTTAGCTTATAAAATGTAATGATTACATGTATCAAAGTCTAAGTATTGATATTGGCATTGAAATTCTCCCAAGTACAACATATGAGAATCTTGAGAATATTTTCTAAATATTTTACCTAAATAGAAAATGAAAGGATTGAATATTAATATTTGCTCAAAGATATTTGTTATTTATCAACTTATATCATGTTAAAGCAAATCTTAGTTTAAGAACTAAAATGTCTTAGTAAGAGTCAAATAATCTCTTACATCACTTTCTGACATTGTTATGATCATTTTTCTTGGATATGTATTTAGAATAAGCAAGTCCATGTTTTTTCTTAAAGGAAACATTAGAATTAAGTATCTTTTTTACATTATGAAATAAGTGCTCATGAATAATATGTTATCACGTGAAGATGATTTATGTTTACTTGATATTGAACTAAGGAGTTATTACATAAGATCTAATTTATTACCTAAAAATGCAGTACATGTCAAAATGATAGATATTATTAATATGTTTCTAGAATCTTAATTAATAGGGAATTTGGGTTAGGAATGCAATTTTGAGATATTGTATTCTCATGATGATACAAGTTCTATTACTCATATGTTTATGTTAAGATCTTGACCCAATCTCTTTTTATTCATGATTGTGTAATAGTTTATGGTGTATTTGGTGACTAAATTACTCTTTGATTACAAGTATAAATGCATAGTGTATTATTGTGTCATAAGTTTCATTTCTATTTATGTCTAAAATATAGGCTTGTGTGCATGATTGACATATATAGAGCAATTAACAAATAGATATTACATGGATCGACGCTTTGTCTATTTATGTACGCAAAGTGAACTCTTGTGTTTTCTTCATGTTTGAGACACATTCATGTTATGTACACCTCTTGGAGTAATTGTGGTGGAACTGAGATCTCAAAATGATTCTTGATAGTTAAGCAAGGATTGTTGCTTTTGTCTTCGTATGTATGTTATATGCATCTTGTGTGCCCATGATTTCATTATATTGGCATTATAAATTGGACATATCATGCCACACAAATTCCATTGCTCTTGTCAATATCACATTGCTACCTCATGTTGGGCTAGGTATTCTCATGTTAGGAAGAATTTTGAGTAAGTGTAACTACTTCCTAGTAGGGTGGAAAAGTGCTATGACAAAGTTCTTGCTCATTGTGTGCTCAAGAGAGACAGATGTCTAGAGTTCTTGTCATGATGATCTTCATTATTTTTTATTCAAGCATTCATTGTATTCAATAATGTGGTCTATTATAAGGTATATGTTTCCTTATGTTTAGCCTTGTTGGCTTCTGTGGTTTGACTTTAAGTCAAAACGTTCTTTCATCTCTTTGATCTTCTATATATTTGAAACATGTAGAATTTATTTATGCCTAATTATGTGTATTTTGTGAGTTATATTAATTGGATATTGTGGTGGGGCTTAAATTTGGTTTTAGAGCCCTAGGTTCCCTGTTGGGGCTTAATTTCACTATGCTTAGTTGCAACACTTGATCACATAAACCTTCAATTAAATAATGCTTAGTGCATGTTGTGTAAGTACTAATTGTATGAGTTACTAGTTGAATTAGTGTACATCAGCTAGAGTAGCGAGGAAGAGAGCCTTCTAGTTATTATTACACCTGAAAGGAAAGGGAAATGTGTTCATTGGTTTAGAGTTTATAAAAGTGGAAAAATCACTCTCTAGGCATCACCTATTGTGCATATATGTGTACCAGTGATTTCTTGGTTTTCCTTGCTTGATTAAAGTTACAAAAGCTATAAAGAACCCTAAAGTTCTTGGTTGTGTTTGTGCAGTCCCTTAATTGGTGTAATTTTCTAACTTTCTCTTAAAGATTGTATATCTATAGAAAATGATTGGAAAATATGAACTATATTGTGTGAGTGATTCATTTGAACTAAAATGGCTATTCTTTTGCATGTGTGATGAAAGAAAGAAAGTAAATTTCTATAATTATATTGCATGATCAATTGATGGTTGATTATTGCATAGTAATATTATAATAATGCACTAAAGCTATGAGTGTTTATCAAAAATTGAGTTTGGATTCATGATTAAGGATTATTGATGTTTGTCATTACATAGTGTTGAAGTCGTTTAGACTAATATTTTTTATGTGTTTCAACACGTTCTCTAACACATCTTGTACATGGTACCCCCAACGTGTTGTGTAGCTTTTTACTCCCTCAATGTGATTAGAGTTAGTCATGTAGTTTATGTGAAACTATTTTTCAAGTTTGATGATTATTTAAATTATTGATGAGATTTTGAATTTTTGTAAGGGATAGCTTTGAAATTTGAAATTTTCTTGTGATAATCTAGTCACCAAACCTTTTTATTTATCTATCTTGCAATTTTTTGTCATACTTATTGATTTTGTGCATATTTTATGATTTTGAGTTGAAATTTGTGGCCTCCTATTTTGAGGTTTCTTTTACATTCTTATGGTGACCAAGTCGTGCAATTCTTGTTGTTAGACTTATGATGTGATATTGATGTCCTCTATCATTTTCATGATGAACATTGATAGTATGTTCAAGGGAGTAGACAATGAATAACGTACCAACCTTGTATTTGTAGCATGATTAAACTATGTCTTAAATCTTATGAAATCAATAGTACATGGAAAGAGAATTGCATTTGCATTAGAACTTTCATGACATTTTAGTAGATATTTAAGTGCATCAAATATTATATTTTAATCATTTTACATGTATCCACATGAAATAATGCATGAAAATATAATAGGAAAATAAATGCACTATTGTCATAATATTCATCTAGCATGAAAGGAAAAGAATATAATGTAAGAACATATGTATGATTTGTCTTGAATTTAGAAATGTTTAATTTTATATGCATGTGGGAAAGTTTACCTTCTGTGATGGGTGTCGAATATGGGCTAACAAGGAGTGTAGATTCTACATTTCCAAATCTACATTTATTTACCATATAACAGTTGAAATGCTTTGGCCAAATATATGTGGACCATTTAAATAGATGGATTATTTATTTTATTTACTCTTTGTCATATCCTATGAGATCATGATGTATTCTTGTATGATAGAAATGCATATATATGTATCACGCATGCACTAGATTCCACCCTATTTGTCGATTCTAGATTGTTAGGTATCTTGAGCAGGGTCGAGTATTTTTTGAGTAGGAAGAATCTTGGGAAAGCGTAAGCTTCGTAGTTGGGCAAAAAAACATCCAGACCATACTATCGTCTCTTGACTTTAAATGAATATTGGATTGATAGATTTAATATTTTAATGTTTGTACCAATTTCTTGTACTCTTGATGTATTACTATGACTTGATGGCAACAGACTACCTAGGTCATGCTACTTGTTGGCGATGGACTACCTAAGTCATCTTTTGTAACATGTGTAATCATGTACTCTATGATTCTTGATTTGATACTATAACATGTGAAGATGGAACATATACACAATTAATACTCATATATTGATGATCTTGTGATTAATTTTACGCTAATATGGTTATTGAGTTGTTTATTAAAATATGCTTACCTTTGGACTCTAGTACATTCATGTTCCTAGATTACATTTGAGTATTTATATGAATATGATGTTAATATTAAGAAATTAGTGCTATAAGCATGACATGATGAGAGGGGCATGATGCCTAGGTCACATGATTAGACAAGAGGATCCACTACCCTTTTAGGTAATTTGTGAGAATGCATGGGCCCACCTTAGTACCCTTGTGAAAAGGTATGTATGGATAAATTATTCATTTTATATATGATCAAATTGTTATCTGGCTTTAAGCTATTCTTAGTTCAAAATTTGTGATCCTTAAATGATTAGTTTTACCTTAAAATATTAAACATCAAAATGATCTTTCCATGATATGTGTGAATGAATTTAAAATAGTGCAAGTGTGTATAAGGACATATCAAGAATGTCAATAAGGAATACCTAGTAACTTGGTCAAATCATATAACTACAAGTGTATGGTAAGCACAAGTATGAATGTGCATTAATGTGATTTTGAAGTTATATAAACCATGTAAAAAAATGTTTTTTCCCACTTAATCATTGAGCTAAGTAAATCTTATTTAGACAAAGAGAAATGTTTTGAGGAATCTATGACTTTGATTTTAATTATGGGCACTAACACGAATTGATGTTTCTATAAGTACTTCAGATAGGTCAGCACCATCATGAGGAAGAGAACATTGTCAGAGAGAGGCAACCTAACTTTGTGAAACTGAATTGTAGTAATAGAATTTATAGACGCTCACATAGGAAATTAGTATTGACATTTAAGTCAATTAATGCACATGTTTGCATTATCTTGATTGTTTGTATGTCTAATATGAATTTGTTAGCCTTGATTTGGTATGTTGATAAAATATGTGTGATGTATCAGTGCGAAGCATTTTTTTTAGGGGGGAAGCATGTCATAACCCAAATTATTGTTTTGAATTATTTTAAAATTTAATACTAAAGTTGATTTATTTATTTATATAATTTCAGTATGATAATTAATCACATGATTTTATTTACTAAAATAAATATAAGAATAAGCATTTAATACACATTTATACTTTTTTGTTGGTATCTGATTGTCACAATTGAGTGGGCATTAATGATATTTACTTCAACCATTGTTTATTTTATGAAAAACGGTGTAATCAGTTAGGGAGAAGGAGATAAATTTAGGAGGATTAAAATAGTTCTTTTAGTTCAAAACATGCATTTTGGAATCATGGAAAACTTCATGTAATCTTTTTTTTTTTATCTAAAAGCTAAAATTAGAAAAGCGTTCTTGCATGCTTTGAAAACACCAAATAGAGGGGGAGAAATTTATTGATAACAATTATATTTGTCTAAAAAAAAAAAAAACCAGTTGGCATGCATGAGAGGCGAGAGAGAGAAGGACACATTTTTTTGGAATGGGCAAGGAGGAAGGGGGATATGATAGAGAGGGAGCATAATTTTAAGAGGGGATTACACGGAAAAGGGGGGGGGCATATTTTTATGGAATGAAAGGAGTTTTTTTTGCATGCTACAAAGGATCTTCCTTGGAATACACTTCCAATGTCTTAGTACTTGGATAACGAAGGGATCTACAAGCGTAGACACAAAAATTGTAACAAGAACTAGATAAAATTGCATCAATAACGTTGGGCATTTGGTTATTTTAAACCGTTATCAGGTATGTCTCTAAAGTTTATAGTTATAAAAAAAAATTAACTAAATGAGTGACGAGACATTTGAAATATATTGTTTCATAAGTTTCATTGTTTTATCATAAGGAGTTCCTTCCTTCTAAGGACGTGCGAGTCTTTCTTGGAAGTTGTGTAGAATCCATCAATTATTTGCTCTTGAAATACCCTTATACCTATGAATGTGAGCATCACTCAAGGTTTAATTATCATCTCCTAAGAAAAGATTAAAAGGATTAGTGTACCAAAGTCTGCACCCTGAGTATGCTTTGGCAAAGTAAATTAACCAATATCAAATTTGATTACAGTAAATGCTTATCTATGAGGTTTAGACAATGAACAAATAGGAAACCGATAGGATAATAAAAACTATCATTATAGGTAGAGTCAAAATCCACAACCTTGTGTTTGCAATAATTTTAATCTAGATTGATAGCCTTCCTATGTTTCATTTTGTTAGTAATTGAAGTCTTCTTTAGGAGTATAAATGGTGTTTATTGTAGAGTTATTCTTGTTTGAAGTCTTGCATGAAAACTTTTAATTGTATTGTATAACCTTTCACCTACCTTCTCAAAACTTAATCAGTACTAGAAATCAATTTAGTTGTTTTGATAATATTGATAAGTTATGCATGTAATTTTTTAGAATTGCTTGCTTCGACTTTTACATGCATTTTTCAATTGGTTAATTTAAAACCCATTGTATTTTCTTGAAAGTGGTTATAATTAAAGTTTATCCATCTCTGCAAGAGCTCCTTTTTGCATATTTTATCGACTTGTATCTTCTTATTAAATGCTTGATAGGTTATCACACTAGTAACCCCTAGATTGTAATAAGACTTCTTAAGGTTCAAAGACTTTCTTTCATCTTGTTTACTATATGATATTACAACCAACTATTTAGGCTCTATATGTAATTTTAGATATGGAACATCATATTACATTGCCTATTGCTTTGGATCTTTGGCTAGATTCACTTCCTTTTGCTTAGTGGACTTCATTAAATATATACCCATAAATGAAATAATCTACTTGGAGATCACTTCCTTCTCTTTTTGTTTCCCATCTTACATTTCTCATCTCTATGGGATTATAATGAATATGAGAAATAGGGAAGTTATTAAAAAACTAAAAAGATTATTATTTTTCTATTTAAATCTATAGTATCATTGTATCATAGTCATTGCTTCTATATTTGTGAAGATTCAAGCAATAATACGATTTTAGTACATGAATTAGCATATACATACAAATTTATACTTTAAATAGTTGAACTTAGTATGGGTTAATTCAATAGTATCATGATAGGATACTTGAGTGAACTAATATTGGAATCCAATAACACTGAGAAGGTGGGGGGGGGGGGAGGAATCAGTGTTATACCAGAATTATCAATTTTAACCTTATTAAAACATGCATACACCAACCGGTATACCAGTACATATAGATTTGAAAGAAGTAAAGTAGCCAATAAGCCAATCACATAAATGAACACCATAACACATAGAATTATATGTGGAAAACCTCAAAGAGGAAAAACCACAATGGGATTTGTGACCCACAATATCAATCCACTAGCCATATGAAGAGATATTACAAAATATAAGAGGCTTGCACTTGCAGGAAGGCTTACAGCCTAGAGCACACTGCTCAATCACAAAAGGAGCCTCATTAACTACATATAAATCTAGAATACAATCCGAAGAAGTGAGTGAACTGCTAAGATAACATCTCTTATGCTAGAATACAGTTTCGATTAAGCTCTGTCTATTTCGGTCTGAAACCCTAAACCCTTTTACCAGAATATCCCTTACATAAATATCCTCACATACATGATCTCTCTGATATATTTCGCATCTCCTTCATTATTTCCTTTTTAATACATATTCGCATCGTATCACCTCCATATATTCACATGATCTCACATATCACAAAATGATCTAACCTAATTGACCTATATACCCTATACAATTTATCATGCCTTATGTTGGATTACAAAGATAATTACAATATCAATATACATGTTAGCTAGATAACATAATTACATGAATATCAAAAGCAATTGCTGATGTCAGATCCAAAAGATGTCAGCCTCCAATACCGATAACCTTATTCTAAACCATGTCGGCCTGCATTGCCGGTAACCTAAGAATTTCTTCCATCCTGTCGGTGCTGGTGCTGGTGAAGTGCCTGTCAGTACACAACTGACCAAAAATATAAAGTCGTAATAAGTTGCCATGTCGCCATCAATGACAACATAGTGAAACCAACCAATAGAGTGTTAATTGCCAACAATCTCCCCCTTTGACATTGATGGCAACACTCATGTGAAAAATGATCATGGTTTCATCTGTCGGTTTCATCCTGCCTGCTCCCCTTGAGCTGAATATTCATCAATACAAAATACTCCATACTCCTCCAAATGTATACAACTCCCTCTTTTCTTATTCACATCTATATCACTCCCCCTTTGACATCAATGCCATCAAAATTTCCAAAAAGAATACCAAAGATCCAAAATCGAGACAAAGAATGAAAGATACTGTACAATGAATATCCCAAAAATATCTTACCAGAGCTTAATATATTTGAAAATATCTGGGTATGCCTTCTCCAAAAGCTGAAGGTAAGTATCCCAACCAGATTTGAAAGTTCTTGAAATAGATGCAAGTCCATTTAGTATATGGGCAACTTAGGACTCTTTCTAATTTAACTCTGTCGGTGTGGGCTTACCAACCATATCCATACACTCCTTCTTATGTACACTGAGTGAATCCAACCAGGGACTCACCAAACCTTTCAGACTTCTAGCTCTTCTTATGATTTTGTCTTTTTCTTTCTCAAGAATAGAAATTTGGGCTTCCAAAACCAAAATTTGACCATCAATGGATGTAGTCAATGAATTCAATCCATCAAAAGAATTAGCTATACTTGCAATTTTCTCTTGGAATTCCTTAATCTTCTTATCCAAATTAAATGTAAGAGAATCTATGTTACAACATACTTTGTATATATTTGTAAATTGCTTCAAAGAATTATCTATCAATTTTAATTTCTCATCAATTTTCTTTCTCTCAGACTCAATCATCTGATCAAATGCAGCTCTTTTAGCCTGTGTGAACCTCTCCAGTGCTTGTCAGTTTGAAATATGCTACAAGGATTGAAAATCCTTTGAAATATACTCTGTAATTGTCTTAAGCTTTCCAGATGGGCTCACTTCTCTGTCAAACTTGCAATCTGGGACTATTCTGTGCAAAACAGTGATAGACTGATCAATAATCCATTTATCCATAAATCCCTCCTTCATCAATTTATGTGCAGCCATCATCATGAGTTCAGTAGAACTCATCTCGGTTATGTTTTTCTTTACAACCTGCGAGGTGTCAATTGACAATAATGATGGACTCATTACCGGTTCCCTGCTAGATTCCCCTTTCTTCTCCTCTGATGTTTTATCCTTTATAGTTTCCTCACTTGCACTGGTGGCTTCGCCACTTGGTGTAGTCTCAGTAACTGTCAGTTCCTTCCTAGAAACTGTAACCTCATCTTGTGCATTTGTATCCGAAGGACTATTGTCCTCAACATTAGTATCTTATACATTATCAACCTTTACACTCTTTGTATTTGCCGGTATCTCAACATTTGCCTGTACATTTGTATCTACCGAGGGCTTAATTTCCACTATCTTAAGGTTTTTCAAAATTGAGGGTGAAGTACCCATAATACCATTTCCTTTCCCTTCAACCGGGATGTTTGGAGTGTTTGTCTTTGATTCCAGTGAAGGAAACCTCGGTTGTCTTAAAAGAACTTAACCCATGCCTTGTGAATCTCCTTGATTATCTCATTTACTATACCTAACATAAGACTGGTTATTCTATGTTTGTTGTTAAAGACTTTTCTAACTGTCACCTCAAGTGTCTTATTTATTTCCTCTAGAGTAATGGAAACACAAACAGATAACAACTCTTGTATCTTTATATGCCTGTCTTCTTACATTGTTGATAGTCTCCTAGCACCTAACATATTATACAATTCTGTCAGTATTTGATTTTCAATTTCTATCAAGGCTTTCTTATAAATATCCAAATATAACAAAACTACTTCCTCTATCTCTCTTTGTTCATCATCCTCTAAATTTTCATAATAAAATTGTACACTCTTTAACATACCATCTTTAGTGATCTCGTCAACTAATTCTGCACAAGTCTTTGGTGGAATAATAGTTACATTACCAAATTCAATTGTCAAATCAATGTCAACCTTCTTCTTCCTTCTTGCAGTACCAGACGAAGCTGAAGGTGTTACTTTTGGTGCTTGTTTATGTGACGGTAACTTGAATGTAACTTTCCTAACCAGTTGCTTTTTAGCCTCTACCTTGATTTCCTTTGTTTTCTTTCTTATAACCCTTTTGAAAGCCAGGGGTATGTCATCCTCAGATGTAGACTCTGTTGCAATAGGCTCAATGAACACTTCTGGTTCTTTTCTCTTCCTACCTTTCTTCGGGACATCATCAATCAATGCTTTAATGTCCTGTGAGACCTTCTCAACAAACTTACTTTCCCTTCCTTCTTACTTCTCTCTTTTCTTTTGTTTAAACTTTGTTTCAACCTCGTGTCTTTTGCTTTGCAGTGCCAAGGTTTTAGCAGTTTCAGCTAATGGTGCATTTAATGGTGCATCAATTAACATCTTTGCATAGGCATCTAAAATCTGTCCATCAACTTCATAGCCCATTTCCTCAATCCAGATCTTCTGGGGCTTAACCACTTCCATGAGTGTTTCATCTTTCTTCACCATGAAGCATATGTCAGTTGAGTATTTTTCAACAATGTGCTTAAGAACCCTTTCTCTATATTTCATAGCCTTTTGGAATACCTTAAAATATCCCCATAAATATCATCTCTCTAATTGCCTAATGTAGCAATTGATTTTTTCAGTTGCCTCCCTACCGGGATATCAAATGCCCATTGCCTCTTCCCAAAACTGGGAGTCTCATTGATGAAAAATAACATTAAACAGACAATTAAGTTTCCATACCGGAAAGTTCCTTTCTTTTCTTCTTTAATCTTTCCTAGGTTTATCAATAATTCATCTAACATCCAACCACATAGATCCAATTTCTCATTTTCTCTCATCATCTTATAAGTTGCGAAAATGCAGAAGCTAGAAACAGAATTCTGTCAATTTGATTGAGTTACCTTATAACTGTAATACCCTAAAATTGGTCATCTAAACCATTATCCCCTAATCTCGACAATATCACCAAGGTCCTAACCAAAGGCAATTAAATAAATCTTGAGCACATAAATTAATTCTTTAATCATCAAATGTCGCATGGCAAATGAATTAATATTAATTAAATATTTATTTAATTAATTGAATCATTCCAAGAATATCATTTTAATCGATTATCCAATTAAATATCCTATCATATTTAATTAATTAATAAATTTACCATTTAATCATGCAAAAAAGGAATTAATTTATTACAAAAGAGGAATTAATCACAAAGCAAGAGTTAAGTTGAAAATAAAATAAAAGAATTAAATTGAGAGAGAAATCAAACTTGAGATATTATTTCTTTCTTCTAAATTGAGAACTTGAAATCAGAAAAACAATTAATTGAATTACTAATCATTTTCTAAAATTAGAACTCCAAGCTTTTGAGAAAAAGTTCATTTGCATTGAAAAGACTCTTTTCTTGAATAAATAAAAGAACTATCTATTTTTATCACAAATGCATGGAATTAATTAATTCTTATTTCTAATGCAACTTGAACTTCTTATCTGAATGCATTTCAATTAAACTATAATTGGAATCTATCTCAAGGTTAACTAAATCTAATTTCTCAATTATTTCAATTAATTCTAAATTGTGTTTTTTCTTGATCTCTGTTGTGAATTTCTATAAATTCAGCCTTTAGCTCTCATTCAAATCACCCTAGAGATATTTGAGAAACACCTTGGAGATTATTATTATGTTGATTTTGCTCTGGAGTCATTGGAGATATTGTGCTTGCTTTTTTGAGATTATTGCATCTTAGTTTTTTTTTTTTCCATATTTGGTTTATTCATTATTGCTTGAATCCATATTGCTTTATTCATTATTGCTTGGATCCATATTGCTTTATTCATTATTGCTTGAATTATTCATCCATCTTGCATCCATATAGCTTAATACATGCTCATATAGATAAAATCCTTTGTCTTGGTGTAGTCTAGTCACTGATATTGCTTATAAAAATCTGAGAGCAATCTTATACTCGCATCTTTTAGAAGGCAATTGGTCTCTTTGTTATGGTTTATTATTTATTGATTATTGATTTACTAACCATACATGTAATGACTTAATTGAAGTGTTGTGCCTGCAGCTATCAGACTCTTTTCACTTTTTCACACACACATTTCTGGTGCCCACCGTGGGGCAGAAGACTACTTTTTTCAGTCTCCAAGACTAACTATTTTTTTTATTTTTTTTCCCAGATTTTTTACTTTTCGGATTTTTGTCCATACAATTCCTGTGTAATATCGTACGACATTTCCCATATGCCAGAATGACAAACTGCAGGTGTCGTATGATCTGGTACAGTTTATCATACAACTTGGTAAGAATTGTCATACGATTCTATATTTTCTTGGTCAAAAAGAAGATTTCATTCTTCAAAATTCTCATTCAATTTTGATTATACTGATGACTGACCCTGGCTGTTTATCTGTCTATCTAAGAATTTTCACAGCCTAATTAGTTTTTTGCAGAACGCTTGTCAAAGAATATGCTTGTCGCACAAAGACAATATGACTATTGATTCGTTGTCTTTGCAGGTTGCCTAAGAAGAATCAACCAAACATCGTGTATTCTTTAAATTCATTTTTAGGCACCTAACTTGCTATCTGGTTAAAGAACAAATCTATATTTCATGTTTTAAGTAAATTCTGAGAGGTAGGAGAGTATGCTCTTGTCTGTATAGACAATCAGAAATCTAGACCCTTGAGGTGTTTTCTTTAAGTTTGAGATTTGTACATCTTTAGCGGCCTGCCCTCCCAAGGAGCTAATAACTCTTAAAGCCATTATGGTCAGTGAGAGGGGAACGACCCAAGTGGGAACAACTAAATGCCAAGTACTCCAACCCACTAAAAAATAAACATGATTTGATGAAAATCAAGTCAACGACAGTGCTCGGGAATAGCTCTCCTCTGTACCTTCGAGTATATTAAACCTTGGTTTTCAAGGTTGGGAGACCTCTTAATTGAGTTTATACCTCGATGTGTTGAACAAACCCCTTACTAGTTCCAATTCAAATTAGAAGCTACTCGGTTCACCTCCGAAAGGGGGGATAATCTTTGTGCAAGAGAGATAGTAACTCTCGCA
Source organism: Cryptomeria japonica (assembly GCF_030272615.1). Lineage (NCBI taxonomy): Eukaryota > Viridiplantae > Streptophyta > Pinopsida > Cupressales > Cupressaceae > Cryptomeria > Cryptomeria japonica. The sequence continues at coordinate 394,996,802 of NC_081413.1, forward strand.
AGATACTTGTCATTTCGAGCCCACATTAGCATTTGGAGTCGGCTAATACGATGTTGAGAATCCATTGCGTGAGACTCAATGACTGTATTTTGATTAGCTATTAGGTGTGTACCTGAGTCTACAAGCAAAGGTTTTCTTCTCTCACCAATTTCCGTAAGGTTTGTATGTTGTGATTGGAGTTATTATCCATATTACGTGTCTTTTGTGTTTGCATCCCTGAAACTGAAACTGAAATACCAAAACTGGAGAAAACAAGAAACAACTCAGTGATCAAAAACTTTGTCCAAAACTAGTCTATCCTAAGTCGAAACTCTGTCCAAAACTAGTCTATCCCAATCAAAACTCTATCTATGTCACAAACTAGTATACCTTAGCTATCAAAAACTCAGTCTACCTCTAAATTGCTCATCATCAGTCAGCGATCAAAAACCCAATCCATCTCAAATCTGGTCATACTCAGTCATTGAAAACTCAGGATTTTGCCTCTGTCTAGCAAATAGTCGTATGAGTCTTCTGATTTATTGTTCTGTTTCATATTTTGTGTCATACGAAATTCCATCAGTCCTAACAGTCTGTCGTTTGAGCCTGCATCCTGTATCGTATGAGTCCTGATTGTCTATCGTCTGGTTCTGAGAATTGTTGTTTCATCCTGAATCCTGTGTCGAACGATAAACCTTTGCATTAATCAGTCTATCATTCCAGACATACCCATCTGTTGTACACTACTAGGCAACAAATCGTATGAAACACTATTATTGTCGTACTGAAACTATTGAATTGTCGTCTGGTCCTGAGAAACCTGTTGTACGAATCTCTGATTTTGTCAGTCCAGAATAGTCAAACTTGCCTGAAATAGTCTACAACAAGCATAAAACTGGTTATCATCATCCTGAGCATAAACAGATCAAAATAGTGTACCTCTGCCATTTGTGTTGCACGATTTGTCGATCATCTTTCAGCTAGTTCAATCAATTACATATCAAACCTAAGTCACTTAGATAAACATCTTATATAAGATAGATCTTTCCTAAAACCAGACTAAGTCTTAGTCACTTCTCTCGGATCAACTTAGATAAATGTCTTATATAGGATATATCCTTCCTGAAACTAGACTAAATCTTAGTTGCTCCTCTCAAACAATACGTTAACTAAACAACTAGCTTTGAATTTGATCTTGACTTCTGCATCACAAACAAGTTTAGGTCACCCCAATCAATAAAAATACCTATTCAAACTAGGAGTTCTCGTAAGAAAGATGCCAAAGGCAAAGAGAAACCCTTTTCATATAAAGATAATCCATTTTACGAATAGGATCCCCTGACTGATAAACCTTCATCATCAGAGATACCAGTTTACAATCAACCTTTATCTCCCACTATACCTAGAAAAGAACAAAATGACGAAGACAACCTTAGTATTCATGAAATCGATAATGATTCCTCATCAAGTGAAGCTAAAGATTCTGAACCTCCAGAAAAAGATATTCATAAATGTCAAAAGGATAAAGATTTCCGAAAATGATGAAGGCTATCATGGCTAGAGAAAAAGAAGACTATTTTCTAGAACTAGCAAAACAAGGTGCCAAACTTCCTACTAGACATGACGTTCAGACTCTCGTCACTAAAAAGGAAGAATCACCTATAATAATGGTCCACAAACAATTACAATCTTTACGGACAGAGATCATAGAACTGAAAAACAAGGATAAATCCCCAAAACAATATTCTCTGGAGACAATATGCCCATTTCCATTTGACAAAAACCTATACATGCCTCCATTCCCTTCATGAGTTGAGATTCCAAAATTTAACAAATATGATGGTACCTCAGATCCTCAAGATCATGTCAGAGATTTTTGTGCTATCTGCATGGAGTTCATGCACGATCAAACATATCTTATGTGCCTTTTTCCAAGGAGTTTGGGAGGACAAGCTATGGAATGGTTCTCAAGTCTACCTAAGGGGATAATTTTTTTTGAAGAACTAATCCAACTATTTTTACAACAATACTCCTACAAAATTTGACATCCTATTACTATGATCAAACTTTGCAATACCAAACATAAAACAGGGGAGCCTTTTCTCACTTTCCTCCAACATTGGAGAAAGATGTTCTCTAGGTATTCACGGCCTATCCCAGATGCTGAGAAAATGGATATATTCATCAACAATTTGATCCCTGAATTAAAATATAGTATCCAAATGCAAGTAAACTCATCATTTAACAAAATGGTAGATAATGCTATCTGAATGGAAGATGTGCTTATAAAGAAAGGAGATATCACGCCTTGGAAAGAAACACAACCAAGATCTAGCTCTAAAGAGAAGAACAAGTATTGGAAGTATGGCAAAGACAACAATAAGATCATTGTTAATGATGAATTAGTAGACACTGTTAAAACCAACTCAAAGCCCACGATATTCAACTTTTCTGGTGGCACACAAGCACTCAAAGTAGCTAAGACCGCAATAGAAAATCCTTTGAAGAAAGAAAAAGAGTGGTTCAAAGAGAAACCTTGGCTTTTGAAACCTAGACGTGAATTCACTCCTCTGGAAGAATCATATGAATCCACTTTCAAAACTCTATTGGCAAACAACATGATAACGTTACCAGATAATTATAGGCCATATGATCTGGAAGTCAAACCAAAATGGTAGAGAGAAAATGAATACTGCAACTACCATACGAATAAAGGTCATAACACAAACAACTGCATGAAGCTCAAGCATGAGATCCAAGATCTCATAGATGCTGGTAAAATTGTTGTCGAGAATCACTCGACAAATGTTGATCATAAAGATTTTAAGGACCCCTTACCTGTTTACGAACAAGGTGATTCCTCAAAGACCAAAGGAGGTGCCAAAGTAAATTATACTTATACCAACAATGACAATGTTATCAACATGATTGAGCCTTCCCAATCTGAATATTGCAATATGATCATAATCCAAGATAAACAAAATGAGATATGCAAAGGCTATGACCCGTTCTCAAAAGAAAGTAACTCTCCAAGGAGCTAGTTCTTCAAAATCTGCTCCAACAACGTCAAACCTACTAGCCTCATCAAACAAACAAAAAGAATCAACATTTGATAAATTTAAAAGGCTAACTTCATCATCATCCTCTGGATATATCATTGTTGAACAGTTGGAAAAGACATATGCTCAAATTTCCATCTTTGAATTAGTAAAAATCTCTTTTGCTCACAAAGAAATCTTGGACAACGCCCTGCTCACCACTAATGTTCCAAAAGATTTAGATATTGATCAATTTCAGTCTATGGTGGGTCATCTAACTTCACCTCACCATTTGACCTTCTCTGAAGAAGATGACAATTCCCTAAATGATCCACATAACCAGCCATTGCACATTGAAGCCATGATCCATAAACACAGAGTCAAACGTGTTTTGATAGATGGAGGCACGAAGTTGAATATCTATACTTACACTTTGCTTACACAACTAGGATTTTATGAAAATATCATTGATCTGGTCAAGAAAATAACAATTAAAGCCTATGATGAAGAGGAAAGGGCCTCTAAAGGTTTGGTATCATTACCAATCAGGGTAGGACCTGTAGAAAGAGATGTCATTTTTGTTGGCATATGTGCAGAGTTTGATGACATGGTGATATTGTAAATTGTCATTGATGTCAATATGCTGAAGTATGAATCGGTATGTGAAAAAGTAAAGCGGTATGTTTGTTCAAGTGAACCGGTATGTTGGAATGTGAACCAGTATATGGAAAGTTTTGTATCGGGATTTTATTTGGTATGACTATCGGTTGGTAGTCTCAGCTTCAGGGTTTCCGGTTGATGCATTCCAAGTATGTATGATTCAATCGATGACATTTTGTATTGAGTTAGCATTGAAATGAAGATCAGATCATGTTGTCACGTCAGCCTTGTGCGCGTGAAGGATTTCCTTGAGAATCTTGCATGAAGAAGATTGATCCTATCTACCTCAGGAATGTGCATAGTCTCAGTAAATAGTGGAGAGCACGTGATGGGTTATCAACTTCCAGAAGCGGCAAAGAACGAATGATGAAGAACGTCTTGAGATCTGTTCAAGACTATTTTATTCAATGCAATGTGTTTGAACAATCAGGATTGGACCGACTGTATTGATAACCTAAATGTTTAGGGTTTAGGGTTTAGGGTTTATGCTACCAACCTATCTGTTTCCTATAAGGTCGATGATGATTTGCATTGTGAAGTTGTTGGAAACTGTTATGTGTGTATCTAAGTGAAGAGATACTTGATTCTTGCCAGACCAGAGAAGTGTGTTGATCCCTACAGAGTGTGATTGCAGAAGAAAAGGAACTAAAGTGGATATGCCTTGGCATTTAGTGTTGTTATCAGATCAGTGTATTACCTGTTGACTTCTAACTATTTCAGTAGTTGGAAAATCCCTTAACCAAGTAGCTTTAACAGGCTTTGTGTAAATCCTTTAACAGGGTGACTCAAATAAATGAGTTCTTCAAATTCTCTTGTGAGGTAACCTTTAATAGGGTTCTAACCTTTAACCAGGTATTTAGCCATCCCTTAACCGGGTGATCCCTAGTGGGATCAGTTCCTAGCAGAACCTATTGTAAAGTCCTTAACCGGATTAGGCTCCTAAGAGAGCGGACTTCAAAAGATTTCAAAGAAAAACTTGTGGGTATTCATCCCCACCATGGTTTTTCCTAGTTGGGTTTCCATGTGAAAAATCAATGTGTCATGTGTGATGCTTTTTCATGTGATGATTAGTATTTTTTGTTAAGTGGTAATGCATGTTGATCCAGTGGTCTTTATATTTCTGATGTATTACTTGTTTATGCATATGGGTGAAGTGGAAAGGAGATATTAGGTATGGTGAAGATCTAAGTGTTACCAGCTTATGTCTTTCACAGTCATACTATGTTTTACCGGTAGTATCCTATTTTAGATTGGTGATATTGTTTACCAGTTAGTTCAGTCTTTGCAGTCAAAATGGTTTAAGGAAGTTTTTGTCTATACTGATTCACTCCCCTCTCAATATCTGTTGAGTAGTTACTGTTCATCATTATTCATCAATTTTCCAGGTACTTGATCTTCCTCTATCATATAATATCTTACTGGGCAGGCCATGGATTCATGAAATGAAGGCAATTCCATCTACATACCATCAATGCTTAAAATTTCCTTATAACGGAGTTGAGGTCAGTATTCCTACTGATAGAAATGTCCCCTGTAATGCATTGACAAAAGGTGTTGATACCTTTGTGCCTCATAATAGAGCAGACTCTACAAATAAAAGTTCAGAAGCTCTGTTGAAAGACTTGGAAAAGAAATTGAAAATTACCAATACTAGCATGGATGGATACAAGATAGAACCAGTACTTTCATTAGTCTCTCTTCCTCCATTGCTGAAACAGTTGGGCAAACCATCAGAGGCTATGAAAACACAGACTTCAACTCTGAATATCATATATGATGGTCTTTTTGTGCAATCTTCTACTTCCCTGGCAGATGAAATAGAAGAGGATGTTGTTCTAAAATGGCTTTTTAAGGAAGATAGTGAAAACAAAGAAGTACGACATTGTGAGATTTCCTCAACACAATATGGTCCAAGCTACAAAATGATTCAATGCATGGGATATTCAGTTACTTGTCCCCTGGGAAAACATCAAGAGGGTATTATTGAATCGATCGGCTGCAAACAAAATCAACAAATGATAAGGCTAGACCGGGGTACAATTAAAAAAACCAATCAGACCAAAACCACGCTTCTAAGTCTAAGTGGCAGAAAAGGATATTGCCTTCAACATTATAGAAAACAAATACTCAACAAACTCAAGCAGAGTGTGTAAAAGAAAAAGAGGAACCAACAGTCAAGAAAGAAGAAATAGTCAGCACTCAAGCTTCGATGGTGTCAGCTACAACAATACAAGGAGTTGAAGTCCCAGAGGATATAAGAGACAAAATAGAAAGAATTAGAGAATTGTTTGCACCACTAAAAGTTCCAGTCACATACACTGGTAGGTAGCAAGTAGACGATTCAAAGACTAACTCAAATGAGTATGAATGGGGTCCAGACTACCTCTCAGATACATCCAGTACAGAAACTCCAGAAGAGTCTAGCAGTGTCACAGATGATACTCATGAGTTGATGCACTTAAAGCTGGAAAAGGAGATACAGGAAATCAGACTAAAAAGACAAGCAAACTATGAACAAGGGTTGAAGGAAGGAAGAATACCAAAAAAAATTTCATCTATTATACCCCTCTAAAAAGACAAAACAAATCAGGTATGGGATTACACAAGAAGAATTGGAAGCTACAGAAGCAGAACCGGTCATTAGTCCAGAGGAAGTTGAATGGAGTAGATGACAAGGAGTCACAGAATCATCAAGATCATGTCAACAGGTGTGTCAGATACAAATGCTAAATGAGACAAATCTTGAAGGAACTTGCAGCATTAAAGATGTTGGTATTGATACCATACATACATTCACTCAACCACTTGAAGAAGACTCAAAAACTTCATCCAATGACTCTGAGGACTCTGACAATAGTCTTGTTTATGACAATATCTACTCAACATCAAACTTTGAATCCTCTGATATAAATGGCAAGAATCTGTCTACTGATCTTGTTACCATCGAACCTCGATATGAAGTTCAACCTGGCATAGAGAATGATGCCACAAGTAGGTCTATTGGATTAGATCGACTAAATATTAACATGCACTTTAATAATTATGTTTTGACTTTTCCTGGTCTCAAGACATTTAGGCAAGGGATCCTTCTAGAACTCAACTTTTCAATCCGCAGTTGTGATGACAATACCTTGAACTCCCTCGAACCTATCCACGCTATATCCTTGGTACATCCTGAATTAATTGACTGTAGTTTACAAGACCAACCCATGAATGTACCTACTTTTGCCAATGAATACACACTATCCTATTACCTAAACGCAGTTGAACCCATGTACTCTTCCGCCAGCAAACAGAGTGAAAACATGACTGAAACATATATCAAGTATCTCAGTCACAAAAATTAGAAAAATAAAAATAAAAAGATCTGATGGCGAAAACTACATTGTGGCAGTGTCAGAATCTAAAAAAGAGAAAATAAAGGACGTACCTAAAGGTGAAAACATCTCTGAGGCGCCTGAAGGTGAGATACTTGATATACTACCAAGTCACTTCTAGGAGAGATCTTCTATATTGATTGACCCAACTCAGCCAATGAACATTGGAAGTCAAGAGACACCACACATCATTCATGTACCTCAATCATTGTCAGTAGAAGAATTGAAAGATTTCACTCATCTCTTTTCAAAAAAGAAGATCAATTTTGCATGGACATACTCTGATATGCTAGGCCTCGATCCTGATCTTATCATGCACCATCTTTCTATCACACCAGGAGTTGAACCAATCAAGCAAAAACTCCATAAGATGCACCCTCATGTGGCACTACTAGTCAAAGCTGTTTTAGAAAAACTGCTAAAAGTTGGATTTATCAGAGCTATAGACTATGTGGAATGGATTTCAAATATAGTACCTATGTCAAAGGCAGACAAATCTATTAGGGTTTGCACAGACTTCAGAGATCTCAACAAAGCTTGTCTGAAGGATGACTTTCCATTGCCAAAAATTGATATGATAGTCGATATGACTATTGGGTATGAGATGTACTCACTAATGGATAGATTCTCCAGTTATAATCAGATAAAAATAACTCCTGGAGATCAAGAAAAGATAGCTTTCACTTGTGCATGGGGAACCTTTTGCTGGAATGTCATGCCATTCGAGTTGAAGAACGCAGGAACCACTTACCAAAGAGCGGTAAATACTATCTTTCATGATATGATGCATAAGAATATGAAAGATTATATTGATGATACTTTAGTAAAGACTCTAAAGAGATCCACGCATATTCAAGAGCTAGGCCCTATACTAGATAGAATGGAAAAATTCAAACTCCGGCTAAATCCAAAAAAGTGTGCATTCAAAGTGACATCTAGTAAACTACTGGGCTACATCATTTCAAAGAAGGGAATCAAGGTTGATCCTGAGAAGGTCCAAGCTATAATGGAAATTCCACCTCCGAAGAACATCAATCAAATGAGAAGTTTACAGGGACGTTTCCAATCAATCAGACACTTCATTTCTACAAAGCTCAACCTTTCACAAAAGTATTGAGTAAAGGAGTAATATACAACTGGGATCAAGAATGTGAGCAGCACCTTCAGCAGATCAAAGAGTACCTATCCAATCCACCAATATTGATGCCACCAATTCAGGGAAAACCATTGATCTTATACATATCAACCATTGATTCATCATTGGGGGCACTTATTGCACAACAAGATGAAAATAAAAAAGAGAGAGCTATATATTACATCAGCAGAACATTGGTGTCTTATGAAATGAACTACACTATAATAGAAAAAGCATGCTTGGCATTAGTCTTTGCATCACAAAAATTGAGACACTGCATGTTGGAACATTCCATCAAGCTAGTAGCTAAGATTGATCCGCTCAAGTATCTTCTCAACAAAGCAACACTCACCAGAAGATTAGCAAAATGGGTCATGATACTTACAAAGTTTGATATTAAATATGTGGAACACAAAGCCATCAAAGGACAGGTAATTACAGATCAACTCACTGAAGGTCCACTTGAAGACACTCAACCGCTGCATATAGAGTTTCCAGATGAATCAATAATGTACCTTACTCAACAATCCTGGAAGATGTTCTTTGATGGGTCTTTCACCCAAAATGGTTCCGGTGCTGGAATACTATTTGTTACTCCTCAGAAATATTCAATCCCGAAGGCTTACAATATTATTTTCCCTTGCACAAACAATATTGCAGACTATGAAGTTTTGGTAAACGAGATCAAGCTAGCTATTGAATGGAAGGTTCTGGAGTTACATATTTATGGAGATTCTCAACTAATTATCAATCAAATCAATGATACATATAAGACTCGAGATGAGAAACTAGTGCTTTATAAGAGAATGGTTGATGATCTCAAGAAGTATTTTACTTTTGTATCATTCTAGCAGATTCCCAGATCAACAAATAGAGCAAAATATGCTATGGCCACCTTGGCGTCTATACCTGAGTTATAGGAATCTAATTTTCACTTTGAATTCCTGGTGGAAGAGTTACATTACCCTGCCTATGATTCTCTTAAGTCCCAGATAGTCTATTCTATTATTGGACATGACTCATCTCGATATAACCACATTTACTCTTATCTGCGTGACCAAATTATCCTAGAAAATCTTACCCATAATGAGAAAAGAAACCTAACCCAAAACACTTCACGATACGTCATCATTGCTAACGATTTTTTTAGGTGAGGTTTAGACGGTACATTGCTTAGGTGTCTAGAAATGGAAGGGTATAAATGTGCATTATCGGAAGTCCATGAAGGTATTTGTGGATCTCATTCGAATGGTCTTACTTTAGCTCGGAAACTACTAAGGGCTGGAAACTACTAGCCAGACATGGAGAAGGACGCTATGAATTTTTCTAAAACTTGTGAGAAGTGTCAGCTACATGGAAATCTCATACATGCTCCAGCAAAGGATCTCATACCCTTCATCACACATTGGCCTTTCCAGCAGTGGGCCTTTGATCTCATTGGTCAGATCTATCCTGCATCATCCAACAGACACAAGTTTATCATAACTGTCACTGAGTACTTAACTAAGTGGGTAGAAGCAGTTCCACTCGTCAAAGCAACCGGTAAACAAGTAGCTCTGTTCATTCTAAACCATATCATTTGTAGCTATGGGATACCTTCATCCATCGTGAATGACAATGGAGGACAATTCAAGAATAAAGATCTGGATGAGCTCTGTGAGAAATTCAAAATTAAACAACATTGGTCATCTGTATATTACCCTCAAGGTAATGGACAAGCTGAGGCATCTAAGAAAAACTTATTGACTATCTTACACAGAACAGTAAATAAATCTGGGAAGGGTTGGCATCTGCAACTCAATCCTACATTATGGGCTTACAGAACAAGTATCAGAATACGTACTGGGGCTACACCTTTTTCTTTGGTGTATGGGTCTGAAGTAGTATTACCTATTGAAGTAGAAATACCATCTCTAAGAGTTTCTTTGCAAGATCTTGTTACTGATGAAGACTATAGGATATCTAGATTGCAAGAACTCGAATTGTTGGATGAACGTCTACAAGTGGTGTTTGATCATCTTAGAGTGTATCAAAAGAGAATGTCCAGAGGATATAACAAGAAGGTTCGACAAAGAGAATTCCAGGTTAATGACCTAGTTCTAAGATAAAATCCTAAAAATCAACAATTTCAAGACAACAAAGGGAAGTTTGAACCCAGCTAGTTGGGTCCCTACATCGTTACTGCAGTATTTGGCTTTGGTGCCTATCAGCTCTCAACATCGGAAGGAGAACAACTCCGTGAACCGATTAACATCATCCATTTGAAGAAATTCTTCAATTAGCATTCTCTGCTCCAGCAACCTATACAACTGAACATCCTAAAAAAAATCATAAAAATCATAAAAAGTCCTAAAAAAAAAAGAAAAAAAGAAAAAAAAATGCCTTGGTGAAAACCTGGTAAACAGGCACCTTGGTAAAAAAAAAAATCTCTGCCAAGTAGGTGAAAACTTGGCAAACAGGCGCCTCTTGTACTCAACGCTCCATCTATCAACGCAACGTTGACATTTACTACTTTCATGCATGTTTATTAATGCTTGTACTTATATTTCAATCACTTTTGTGACATTCTAGTTCGTTAGAACCCCCATGGCTTGAAACTGATTAATGTCCTAGTCTTAGGTTAATCGATAGAGCACATTGCATGTCCTAAGCAGTATCAACCAAGTCATATTTCTGTCAGTGAAACTTGGTCATCCACTCTGAGTCAGTCACCTATCTCCTAACTATCGAAGAGTTTTATCACTGAGTACAAAAGCAAAACAACATAACGGAAAACAATCACTAAACAGTTTGAGATATGCATGAAATTTTTTTTGTGTGATGTCTTTTATATTGGTTTTTGATTATTATCCCTCTGAGTAACTCAAGGAAGTCCATCTTGACTAAGAGAAGCAAGGATTGGGGGCATAATATTTTCTTTGTTTTCTGCTTGTAGGAATGATTTCGATGATCTGGAAACATCTAATAAGTTGGGTGTCTGTGATAAGATCCTTCACATTAAGGTGAAATCACCACACATACCTTGACTCCGCTTATTTATATGCTACAAGGAGGTTCCCATCATTTCTTTGTCTGTTTTGAGTGAATTTCTTTATCATGCAATCCAAGGATATGAATGAAAATGGGTCATTGCGAACAAGATAATTTATATTGAACATGAAAAGAAAAGAACTCTAATCTGTCTGCTATGTTTGTTAAGCATTTTAATTCCAATGACTAGGTTTAGGTTACATCTCATTTTGCATTTCATTCTATATTTTGTGAATTTAGAGCGATTTCGGTATGGTAATAATCTCTTTATATTCTAAATGAGAGTTGAATGCATCATCATTTCTTAGCTAAGTGGTCTCATTTTCATCATTTCTCTGATCAAGTACTTGTGTATTGAGATGTTAGTTGCATACATAAGCATCTTATATAGATTCATACATTTCATTATCACTCATTCGCATTCATGTTATTGCATAGAAAAAAGAAAATATAAATATTTGCATTACTCATTACTCATTTTCATCATTTATTTGCATATGAAAAGAAACAAAAACAAATATTCATATTCATTTGCATTTACATACATCCATACTGGAAAAAAACAATGCATACATATAGAATAAAGCATATAGAAGACATCTTATAACCGATCAACATAAGTACTATGAAGTCCAATCATATCTCGTATATATATAATCATCAATGTGTCGGGGTACAAATAATGTCAACTGACATGTACAAACTCCCATCGGAGCAAGAATCGTAAGGGCTACAAAAAATGGGTGTGTCTACAAAATATCTCAGAGCTACAAAAAGAATATCTAGCTCTCTGCCTCTCCCTCATCGCCTGGTGGAGGAGGTGGAGCATGCTAACCTGGATCCTGACGAGGTGCCCAAGCTCCCTCCTATCGAGCCATATATTGCGAATACGGTACAACTCGTTGTGCTACTGGAACTGCTATGCTATAAGCTGCAACATAATAGGTTGCCTGACTCGTCTGATGGAGAACCTCCTGCTGAAGAGTGTCTCGCTTTGGCCTCATCACTGCAACCTGATGATCGCGCTCTGCTATGAGCTCAGCTAGCTGATGATATCTCTCCACTCTAAGATCCGCTAGCTATTGGTCTCGCTCTGCCAACTGAGTCTGTGCCACTGTCAGCTGTGACTACAAACCCACTTGGCATACTCTCATCGACCACACTGTGTCAACCCCCTGATCCCTCATGGGCTCTCCGCCTCCATCACCTCCTCCATCTCTGCCTTCGGCTCCCCCCTGCTCCTCTCTCGTATGCTTGACCTATCTCGACGCTACTCTATCCTCCTCTCCTCCACCCTTTGGCACTCTCACTCCACCAAGTCTCACTCCAACCATCCCTAAGGATCCTCCCTCTCCTCTCTATTGCCTACCACCAGCTGGTACCCTGTTGCTGCTAGCACTAGGATCACCACCTGCCCACCTAGGAGCCTCGGCTTTCTGTCCTTGCCTCTGTCCATGTCCCTGTCCATGCATGGGGGCATCATCCTCTACCTCCTCTATGCGAGGTGTCTGCTCAGCCGAATCCATAAATCTTGGGAATGGATGCTACTGGAGCCAAACCCTATACTGGGGCAATACCCCTACATCTGCAACATCATCCATATAGTCCCATCTGAGATGCTATAACCCAGTAAGCTCCTGCATGCTCAAGGCACAAGATAATATTGGTGCCCATCTCTGCCTCTCCTCATCTACATAACGCGTGTATGTAGTGAACTCTTACGAGATCCCCTGAGGTCTACCATATTGCCTCATCACTCAGGAAACAACGAATCACTCAACTACAGTCTTTGATCTGTCAATGAGTGGTTGAGTCACGAACAAATCCCTACAAACAATCATCCAATCATCCCATGGCTCTAGACCCCTATACGGTCTCCATATCACGACTATCAAGTCATCCAGTTGCAGTCTCCAAAAATTTGTCTTGCCTAGATGGGGCTGAGTAACATATCCTAAATATCTATATACAATGGGCTGACCAGGATCCCTGCCATCATTTACAATCGGCCTGCAAGCTGGGAGGTGCTCCCAGGCCCATACCTATAAAATCAAAACTCCTGCAGCCATACTCTTCCCCTCCCTATATACAATCTCATGCATCTCATGATACATGTGTGCTAATATGCAAGAACCCCAGCCTAACCTCTGAGGGGTCTCTACAAGCCTCTCTAACATCTTGCCCCATCTACACAAAAATCCTTGTTGTCCCCTATTCGGCACCAGAAAACAGCCGATAAAACCTACCAAGACGCAAGCCAGTGGAAAATTCTCACTATACATGCTCATCATAACATCCCAATTGATAGAACGTGTCAGAATATCAGGATCCCTGAAAATGTCATGCCCAAACTCTTGGGCACAAACAGGATAATTTTTTTTTGAAAAAGTTAACTTAGAACGACTTACTTAAATAAAATAATGCACACTAGGTTCGATTAACTTGATTAAAATGATGCAACTAGTTTGGTCTTAACTATATTTTGAGTGAATCAAATAATTAGTTCAATCTGGTGATAAATTTAACTAAGTCATCCGCTAGCTAATATTCCTTCCAAGGAGTTATCACTAATCTCCACTAATAATTTATTAAACTTCCTTAGCCAATAACCTCAAACTTAATATATAATTCTCCAAAATTAATTGTCTAGAGTCTAAATTTAATTGTTCTGGTTATTATTAAGTTTAACAACCTTATTAAATAAAAATCCCCATGAATTAAAATACTTTACTATTTAGACTTAAATGGCCCTCTTGCCCCTACAAATATCGTTGTGTTTATATATTTTTATTTTATTTTTAGTCTAATCTACTTAAGAATTTAAAATCTTCTTATTACAATGCTCCCACATTTATTTTCTAATTTAACGTGCTTAACCTAGTTTTACCACTAACCCAATTGTTTTCAAATATTCATAGAAGTTATATATATATATATATATATATAAAATACCTATAATTATTTACATAAGTGCTTATGAATGTATCCAAAGGAAGGTGGGGTTTTTATTTTATTATAATATTTAACCCCTTTTAATACACTCCCCACCACACACATACTTACCCCTTTTTTTTTTTTAAACATACAACCAAATGAAACTGCCCTAACCCGAAATTAGGGTTAGGGCATGTGTGTTTTAACCTACATAGGTTTTCTTTCCTTTTGTGTGTGGGCTGTGTGTGTGTGATGTCTTATTTATTTTGAATGTGTGTATGGCTTTTTATTTTTTATTTATTTTGTGTGTGTGTGTGCAGGTGAAGGTGGGACGGCGGCCAAGGGAGGCGGCGCGTAGGGCCGAACCGGAGGCATCCCTTTTTTTTGTTGATTGTTTTACCGCGGCGGAGGAAGGGAGAGGGAGAGCCGGGCGGCAGCCACTATGGCACCCCGCAGGGAGCGGCCGCCGTTCACTGTTAGTGGCGGCGACCGCCCACTGCAGGTTGCCACAGTGGCGGCTCACCACCACTGTGGGTCGTCGCAGTGGCGGGCTTCGCCCTACTCACTGCGACAGCCCACAGCGAGCGGCGTCCGCTCACTGCGGCGCCTGCAGGGACAAGGAAGGCGGCTGGCGGGGGGAAGGGTTTCATGGCCCTTTTCCCCGGTCCGCAATATGCACGATGACATTTTTTTTTTTAAGGTGTTTACAAAATGTAAAATAGATCACATAAACATAAGATTATATATATATATATATATATGTATTTTAATAAATCCATTTTTTTTTGTTTAAAGGATTAACATGCAATACATTTTTTTTTCTTTTCATAAGGCATGAACCAGCTCATTATATATATATATATATATATATATATATATATATATATATATATATATATATATATGTAAATATATATATATATATGTAAATATATATATATATATATATGTAAATATATATATATATATAAATATATGTGTAAATAGATTTAGTATAATACATTTCTGATTCTTTATTTGCTTAATAATAGATTATCAGAATAACTTTTAAGGAAATAAAATGTATATATATATATATATATATATATATATTGCTGCTTCCAATCTATGACCCATTTAGGCTTTTATTTGAGTTTAATATTTCTGTGTATCTTTAAAATGCATATAACATTTTCCTAATATTATTTGCAGATTGAATAATGGTGAAAAACATATACATATATTTTTTTTTTTGATAACAAAATAAACTGAAAACTAAATAGTAATTTTTTTGAAAGAAATAGACTAACTATAATAAGGTTTATTTCTGCTTCCAATGGAAAATAATGACAACTTTATTTACAGCAGCATTATTATAGCTAAATGAACATGTAGATGCAAATTTTATTTCATTGCCAAATAAACATAAATGCAACAACATCCCTAATTTTTTTTTGAAGATTTTAATACAAACTAATTTCATTTCTTCTTCCTCTTGCAAAACTAATCAAGTAGGAAAAATATGTATTTCTTTAGCAAGTGTATATACAAGGTATATATGGATACAAATAGTTTTGAAAATAAAACAACAATAATTTCCTTTCCATGGTAATAGGAATACATTTCTTTTCTTTTGGAAAAATAATTACAACAATGGCTCTTTTTTTTTTCCTTACAAACTTCATTATAAGAAACATTTATCATTTAAACTTTTCTGCAACATAAAAAAACAGCAACAACATTCTTTATCCTTTCCTTTCCCATCCCAAGCAACCTGCAATAAAACACAACTTTGACCATGGAGAGCTCACCTCCTAGCCTAGGCTTACTAGAAGCCACCCCCGAGCTTGGAGAACCAAGCACTAGACGGGATTACAAACAAGCAAACAACACAACATATAGGCATACACTCAACAAACATCTTCCCATCCCAAGCTACACTTCACCACACTTTGTGATGTTCATTCCACGGGTGGAAGTGGACCAAGTACCATTGGGGAGATTGCAAGCCAAAAATTACAACTCAAGCCACCTCATGGCAATACAAAATACAACAAAGATACATCTCCATACCTTATGCCCCCCCCCCAAAGGCTCAAAGGCCATATTTTCTCCCCTTATGACCCCCAAATGCATACACAAGGCTATGCAGCAAGGGTCACAAAGGACACCCTTGAGATCACTCTCCATAAGGAGAGCCTCTCACCCAAGGCTGTCATACTCCTTCCACCCCAAGACCATCCTACTCCCCCAAAAATAAAGGATCTTGGACACTCCCAAAAAAAAACAAGAACACATAAACAAAACATAGAAATGAAAACTACACATTCTTTTCTCCAACAACAATTTACATAAACACATTTTTTTCACAAGCATTTCTTTCCTTCAACAAAACAACATAAACTAACATAAACAACATAAATAAGAGGAAAATAAAACCAACCTTATTCTACCAAAAGGTATGTTAAATTTAGTTGGGGATGAGCTACCCAATCCACACAAACTTTTCTCCAATCTTTCCCCAAAATTCTATCCTACATCTAATTTTCAAAGCAAAAGCATAATCTCCAAAAATGGAGAGTGGGTGATTACTCACTAAGTCTCCAATTCTTGCCTAAGAAGGCCTCTCACACACTCCCCAACCCCTTGGGTGAGGTGAGAGTTCCCATTGGTTGCTCTTCCCAAACTCTTACACATTACTAAAACTGGAAAGGGAAAAGGTGAGAGAAGATGGGGAAGAGAGTTTGACATCAAAAGGGAAGGTTGTCTATCCTAGGAGGAACTTTCTAAGTTGGATTTTCGTTCACCTTGGAAACACCACTTTTTGAGGTGACTAAACAGTCACATGGGAGTACTCACATGTTTCAAAATACCCCTAACCCATAGGTATACCCTTTGGACCTTTGGAAAAGCCTTAAAACTAACCCTAGGAGTCCATTTAACCCCTTAGAAACCCAACTGAAGTTTACCTACGGGTCAAACCTGAGTTGACCACTCCCAAGACTCCCTACCCAAGGCAAATTTGGGACCACACTCATGTTTTTGAATGGCTTTGGTAGAAACAAAACTCCCTCCAAGAGACAAGTCAAAATCAATGACACTAATCAGCACATGTGTCAAGTGACACAATAGAAATACAATATAAAAATCACACATGGAATTTGTCTCTTGTAGGATTACACATATACATAAAAAAAAAAAAAAATTTAACACTCAAGCATCATACACTTCACAAATAAAATACATTACAAACGGGGTGTTGTCTCTCCAAATAGACAACCCCTGGCTTAACAACATACATTGGTCTAGGTTTGGTTCTCCATATAAATTCCATGGTCACATGGATAATTTTCTAGCGCATCTCAATTAACACATCAGTAATTTCAAATAATCACAATTTATACATAATTAAATTCATGGATTTCATTGCACCTCAAATACTCATACATTTGGCAACAATAATTCAATATCGCATTCATTCAAATTCGATTCCACATAAGCAATTAACATAATTCTCAAAATTGAACCATTCATAAAATAAGCATCATTTTTCTATCATCAAAATGAAGTCCTGCAATTCCAATAATGACATTCACCATTTCAATGTAATTCTAATCTAGCAACATATAAAGTTTCATAATCATCATGCATAAAATAAAGCATCAATATATGTCAATGTGATCCAAATCATGAAGTCATATAGGTTCTAAATCCATAAAGCATAAAATAAAGCATCCATAATAGTCTCAATATGCAAATAACTGAAAATGCCAAACTGAGTCGGGGTAGGGCCTCACAGAAAACATGTCTAACAACTAGTAACTCAGGAAGCTGCACTGCATCATAATCAACCTTATCCCCAGCAAAAGGGATACGGAGAATCCTGTAAAAATCCTTGGGAGTGATGGTCATCTCCCCAACTGGCAAATGGAATGTGTTATGCTCTGAATGGAATCTCTCAACTAATGCGGTCATCATACCATTATTCACACGGATATCAGGTAAATCAAGAAGGTGGGTCAATCCCCACAAATCAATATATGCTCGGTCAACATCTGACAACTAATGCACTAATGTCATCGTCGGTGGATATACACATCTGAACAAAACATGAGGCAATTGAACCTACAAAAATCAAACAATGGAGCATCAGAAAACATTTCAAGTAAGCCTATAAGAAAAGTAAAACATCACGCAAATTCAACTACGTCAATTGCAAAATCAAAATTTCAAGTTTACACCTTCAAAAATGCTTACTGTTTTCCAAAAGACAAAACATCACAGGGGCAGAAACTTGTATGAGTCAAAAATAGACTTAATACGACAAAAGACTCTCATACGACACAAGACTAGCCCTAGGACAACAAAAGGTGCTCTTTTGAATGTTATCATATGACAAAAATAATGACCTTAAATGATAAAAAAAACTTAATCAGTTTGTCGTACGAGACAAGATCCTATCTCGCACGACTAAACGAGAATGCCCGACTTCTACATGCCAAAAAAGTGAAAAATTCAAAAAAAAATTCAAAATTGAAATGAATAACAGGCTTAAGATCGATCACTTGCCATTGGCTCATAGTTTCGAGGTCGATTATGTCATCTTTGGCATTTGAATCGATGCACTTGAGTGGGAACCACCATTTTTCTTCACATAAGGCTTTTTGAATTTTCAAACTTGGAGGGTTAAAATGAATTGAAAATGACACTTTTACCCTATATATAATCAAAACCCTAATTTTTCAACTTGCTTCGATAGACATGAAAATTGTACCCTTAGCTAATTTGCCCGTTCTGATTCCATTTTTGAGATTGAAATCGAAATTTGAGATCATTTTGCTAGTCAATTTCTAAAATTTGGACCACTTGGCACTTTTCATCAAAAGCTCATTCTTTCTTCAATTTGCGCTCAATTTCTCAATAAATCAACACTGAATCTCAATTTTATTCTACAAAACAACTTTGCGCTCAATTTCTCATCAATCAATGCTTAATTTTCAAAAATTCCTCTGAATCAATTTGTGCTCAAATAATTATCATCGCTAAACAATTGCCTAATCACCATGTACCCTCGCTATCTTTCGATTTCGCTCCCGAGGGGGCATACTCATGACCTCATGACCTCACATCTTCAAAGTCGAGAAAATTTTCAAATATTCATCAAAGTCGAGGAAACAATCTTTTTAAACTAAAGAAAATCAAATTCTTATTTCTAAAGGGCATCTTAGCTTCATCGCTTCACATCAAGTTGAGATCTCTCGATCATCTGAATTGAATCAATCGCTAGGGGCATCAGTTTCATCATTTCAAATCAAGCTGATATTGTTTTCATCTGAATCAGTCTTGTTATGCCTAGCATATCTATTTCCCCGTTAGTCTCCTTGAGTCAAAATTTGGGTCCCCTTTGTTTTCTCTTTTCTTTATTTTCATTTTTTACCTCGGAACTCCGGAGTCCCGAGGTCCCTTTACTTTCCTTTCGGTTTTGACCTCGAAACTTCGGAGTCCCGAGGTCCCTTTGCTTTCCTTTTGGTTTTGATCTCAAAACTTTGGAGTCCCGAGGTCCCTTTTGCTTTCCTTTCAGTTTTGACCTCAGAACTCTGGAGTCCCAGAGTCCCAAGGTAGGGGCCTCCTTTTTCTTGCTTTGGAACCCCGGACACCTAGAGTTCCTAGGTAGGGTGTTTCTTGTTGTCGAGCTCCGAACCTCAAGACCCTGGAGTCCCAAGGTCGTGTTTAAGGCCTTCGTACGGATGGACTTGGGGGGAGCTATAAATAGAGATGATGGACATTAAAAGTTCATTTGTGCATCCACAGCTCATCCTCCCTAGCTCCAAGTCGTGAACCTCGGGACCTCCTAGTTTTCCTTGGCATTTTCGGGCATTTTGATTCACCAGGTTGGTGATTTTTCTTTCTCATGTTGGTAGTTTCTAGATTATATTTTTCTTTCCTCATTTTTTGTGATTGTTGATTTTTGTTTGTTTTTCTTTGCATGCTTTTGTTTTCACATGCCCTAGTTTTTAAGCCCAAAACCCCGGAACCTCAGAGTTTCGGGTGGCTGTTTGACCTAACCCCGGAACCCCGGACCCCCGGAGTTCCGGGTAGCTCTTAATCCCAGAACCCTGGACCCTCGGAGTTCTGGGTAACTCTCAACCTGGAACCCCAGGGTTTAGGGTGTCTTCCACTTAGGCATAACCCCAGACCCCTGGAGTTTTGAGATTCCTTTTGCACCCAATATAAGCCCGAAACCCCAGAGTTTCGGGCCTTCTTCACTTATGCCTATCCTGGGACTCCGGGACCCCAAAGTCCCGAGGTAAATCAACTTTTATGCTTGTTATCAAAAACTGAGGATTTTCGTTCTGCTTGCAGGTTCGCGTGGTTAGATGGACTCATCCTCTAGCAAAAGAGGCAAAGAAATTGATAGACTCCCAACCACCATGAAATACCATTATCAAGGACAGGTCTATGTTTCAAAGCTAGAGGATCAAATCAAATGGGTTACAGATACTGAAATTGGTCATATAGAAATTGAAGATATCAAGGCTCAATTAGACAAACCTAGTCTGGAGGCTTTCCACCGGAGAATCAAGAGGTTTGGCCTAGTTGAATCTACTGTCTTCCCACAGTCAGTACAGGCACCAGAGTTGATAATGACCATTGCCCCATTTTATAACCCAGAAACTAGAAAGTGCACAGATGCATAAGGAAAGACAGTCATAGACTTGTCTCCAGATATGCTTAGGTTCATCTTTGGAATCCCAACCAGGGAGGAGGTATTTCTGTTAACCAAAGAAGAGGCCTTAAAGGCATGGAATGACAAAATATCAGCTAGTAAGAGGCACATAAATACAAACTGGTTAAAAGAACAAAGAAAGAAAGGGTTCAAGGCAACGGAGATCCTAAGGGCGGATTTCAAAGAGCCTCAAAGAGACTTAATCATTATGCTCAGCAAGACCTTTGGCAAGCTGGATTGCAAGCATTTTCATCCCTGGATGTTCCAATTCATGAGTACTATTTTAATAGGAAAACAATACTTTGATTGGTCGCAGATCCTCTCTAACAATATATGTAAGCAAATGAAAGAAGTTCAGCATACTCAAAAGTGCTTTTTCATGTCATATGTCATCTAGGTAGCCGCTAGAGTTGGAAAATTTCCAGGGCTACAAGTAGAAGGTCAATTGGGAGAGGAGGGGGGACAGAAGAAGATATGAGAGTATTATGTTCATCTCACTCTAGCCAATGCAAAGACTCATTTTAAAAGAGTTAATGATGCCTTCGTCTTCCCAATAATAATCAAATTGACAAGAGATGCAGGATATCGAATTAGCCCGGAGGCCAAGACTATCATCTGAGAGTGGGCATGTTGGTTTATCCAAAACCCACACTCTACTTACATCAGGTTAGCGGATTCACAGGAAACCCAATGTTGTTTCCCTGATACTGCAATGATAGGATAATTTTGCTAGAATATGTGAGGCAGCTTGTGGGCCTCCAGTCACTTTTGTCATCAAAACACAAAGCAAGTATTGATTTCTCAGTATCTATTGGATACTTTGCATGTTCCAAAATACAAATAGCAAAGTTAGCAGAACAAGAGCTTCAAGATTTGAACTTGAAAGAGTATGATCATGCTAGGGAGTTCTATGAAATAAGCTATGCCTAAGGCATATGAGGGGCACAGACCCAGCTTGGAGGACTTTTGGGCCAACCTTCAAGATAGTTTTAAGGTTAGGGAGAAGAGCTCTAATAGGTTATTTGTGCCACAGGTAAGATATTTCAGAATCGAGACTAACCTCCCTAAAGACCTTAGGGATGATGGCGACTTACTTGATCCAACTTATAGGGAATCAGGGATAGATAAAAGACCCTTCTCCCCAATAAAATGGTTTGCAAGTGAAGACACAAATATGGAGAAGGTCTCATGGTCATCAACAGGACCAAGCAATGGTTATGCCAAAGGGTAAGGCCCAACGTCTCAAAGGTGAAACAAAAGGAATCCACTTCAGGGGTACCTCAGTCAAGGGGCCATACGGAGTACGCTCAAAAGACAAGGTCAGCCTTGAGGCAAAATACGTCCACCGATAAGGAGGGAGACTGGATTATTAAAGAAGGCTACGGACTTGGGAGTGACCAATGGTTTGGGAGTGGTACCACTTGCCAAAGTTCTCCCACTGAGGATGACTATACGGAATATTGAAGGAGAGGGTACCCAAGAACAAGAAGAAAATATAGAAGTTACTGAGGAGATACCCGCTCAGCCACCTTCAACAGATGCCACAAATACTCCAGGCACCAGTGCCCCTACACCACCAGTAGTCAATATATCCACAGGGAAGCACGGAGTACAAGGCTTCAGGTCTACCACTGAAGGAATAAAAGTTAGAAACATAGAGTCTGATTCGGATCAGGAGGAAGAAGATCTTGAGCAACAAGGGCCGCTAGAAGGCGAACAAGAAGAGGATGAGGCAGGAGGCCTCTTGAATGAAAGACTAGTGCTTACCCCTCAAGATCAAGAGGACCTTCTTAAGGATATAGCAGCTGGGAAAGGGGAAACAAAGGCAGGTGACGAAGAAATGGCATTTAATGAGGAGGTCAGTGGCAAGCTAGGAGAGTTACATAAGCAACAAGCTCTCCAAACCAATTTAGCTCATCAAGTTATACCATCTCAATACCCCAGGCAAACGGAAGAAGAGGTAAGAGGCGGAGCAGAGGAGGAGGCAGAGGTTCATGTTATAACTGCGGATATAGTGTCACATCAAGGTGACAAGGATGAAGATATACCGCAATGGTTGGAATTTACCTTTGGGAAGAAAAAGAGAAAAATAGAGCTCCCTAAGGTTACTCTGCAAAGAGTAATCATCAAGGAGCCACCAAAGGCTAAGAAGCTGAAAACTGTTCATCACCTATCGAAAACTAGTTCCGATGAAGTGATTGCAGATGTGGCAGTTCCATCTCAGGCTGAGGGACAAGCTTCTCCCAAATACCAAATATCACAGATAAATTTGGGTAGACAAACCAAGTGGGGGGAGTTAGATACTTTGGAGTTAGCCATGAGCGTCGTCAAAGGACGTGTAGAGAAGGAGCATACTTCCAACGTGGAACTCAAAGCACAACTAGGACAATATAAGCAGCTGCTAATTGAAATGTGAAAACCCCTGGACTCATACAGAACTGATGACTTGCCTTCTACCTCATCGCTGCCAAAAGAAGTAAAAGCGTTAATGGAGGTGAGGTGGGTGGCAGTTGCAGCCAAGTCATGGGCCTAAGTAAATATGGCCAAAATAAGATTATTTTTGCAAGATATTATGGGGATGTATAGTAAGGCAGTATAGGTAGGCAGAGCTTTGGCTTCCTGTTCCACACAATGGGAATGAAATTCAAACATTTTCACCAAACAATTCCAAATTTTGAAGAAGATATTGTGGCTAGAGGAAGAGACGGTGATAAAGGAGGACCTCTTAGGGGGTGACAACTATAAAAACTTATAGTCTTATGTATACATCTTGGAGCTGAAGATTGAAATGTTTCAGCAATATATCAAGGATATGATCGAGATTCGGGACCCTCTCCTTAGAGAAATTTTGTCATACGAGAATTTTGTAAAGAATATGCTAGGACCTTTTGGCCTCAGATTAGCTGATATAGGAATAATGGACCAGCAACAAGTTTTGAATTAGTGGGATGCATATGAGGCACAACACCTAGGACCCGCGACCCAGTTTGATGTCACCCTTATGGACAGGTACACATATCTGATTACTTAGTGTCAAGAGGTGGCACACATAGTGAAGGAGTTAGAGGAGGGGAGAACGCATGCAGATGAAGTTTTGAAGAAGTATAAATTTAGAGTTAAGCATGTAGCAGATCCTCTGGTTCAAGCAGTTGCATGAATAGTTGATAATTATAGAACTTTTATCAAGAAATAAAGGATAAGCACACAATTGCTAAAGATGGCAAAGCTTTTTTTATAAATCCTTAAATCTTGTATTTTTAACTGTGGCTCCTACTCGAGTTCCAATTTTGAGAGAAATTCTGGATGATTAGGAAAACGTGGCTCACCTAGCAGGGTTTTCGTAGTGCTCATGTAGTCCCCATTTCATAGTTGTTAAGTGGAGTGTCAAGGCAGAAACTTGCAAGTTAACTGCGACTCCTAGTTTCAGTTCTTAATTTAGGGTAGGGTTATTTCCTAGATAGTAGGGTAAAGTGATGAATACTAAGAGGGGGGGATGAATTAGTATGCCAAAAATCTTTGTACTTAAACACTTACACAGTCTAAAGATAGACCGGTAAAACAGTCTAACAGACAGACTGGTTATCACACATGCAAACCAAAATGTGAATAAAGCATTCACCCACAAAAGCAATTCAACCATAACACAAGATATTTGATGTGGAAACCCAACTGGGAAAAACCACGGTGAGATGGAACTCACAAGTCACTATCAGTAGAATAGAAACCAGGCCAGTTAAGGTCAAACAGGTTAAGGTCTTACAATGTTCTTCACCATAACAGATCCTGTTAGGAATCTCAATCTCTGTTAGGAGATAAGTCCGATTAAAGACTACCTTGTTAGAGGATTTCAGATTCACAGAAGTGAACCACCTTGTTAGAGGATTTTACAAAGGCTTTGAGGCCTACCCGATTAAGGGCTATAGACTTGTCAAAGATGTGAGTAATCAACAAGTGTTTGATCTATCTTATAGCACAAACTGCTTGATTAGATCCAGTATAGTTCACTGCTAATGCACTCTAGCATTACTTCAGTCTTCTCTATCTCTTTCTGTTTACAACTCAATCTTCTCAGATAAGATCGCTCTTACAACAACTCAACAATCACCTTAAAGCCTAGCCACAACATAAACCCTTTTAGCAATAGTTTCAACAACTCAAAACCCTAGAAATGATGTCCTTTTAAAGGAATCTGATTTCATGTCAGTCTAATAGGATTACATTAGAATTTCCTAGGTTCAATGAATCTAGACATACTTAGTAACACGACACAAAAAGCACCGTCAGTGTGTCGGCACCGTCAATCAATCGGTGGGTTGGTAACTCATCACAAAATGTTGGTTGGTAACTCATCACAGAGTATTACCGGTTCATACAAAATACCGGTTGTCGGTTTGACAAAAATGAAGACTGGTAGGAATGTGTTATGTTGCTTTGCTCCCTTGTACCGGTTGAGATCTACGAACCGCTTGGGGTCGTCATGCCGCTTCAGACCGGGAAACACATTCTGCAAAATCATTAGTCTAAAAACTAGAATACAACATACCGGTTGGAACAAATCCCGGTTGAGGTCTAGCTCATACATATAAAGGGGTTCTTAGTACAAGTGTGTGTCCATCAATGACAATCACAACATAAACATAAAAAATGCTAGTTCTTAATTTAGGGTAGGGTAATTTCCTAGATAGTAGGGTAAAGAACTTCTATAAATTGAGAAGTTGGATTCATTTATAAGGGTCCCAAATTGATGATTTGTGGCCTACTTAGAGATTTTTTGAATATTTTGCAGATTTTTAAGAAGTTTGAGTTATGTTTGTTATACATTCATTGAGATTAATATGAGAAGCGGTTTGTAGATTGCCTGATCTACATTTATATTGTACCAAATTGTTGCAGAATCTGGTAACGTCTATTACTTGGAGTTAGCAACATGCTTTAATCTTTGTGTCTATCACTTTATGAATCATATTGCGCACGTCAGTGGTGTATGAGAATTATTGTGATAGGCCATATTGTTGATGATTTTATTTCCATAAATTTGTGAAATTGATGATTTTGCAGGTTTTCTGGAGGTTCGTTGTTGAATGCTAACCTGGATAATATTTGATAATTGCTTGGATTGCAGGGAACTAATTGAGTAGTTCATTAAGTTGTCATTATATTGGTCTTTAATGTTATTTTCTTGTTTCCCTTTACGCTTCGCATTTTATTTCCTAGAGAATCTTAAACCTTAAAAATACAAAAAGAAAGGAAGTGCAACTATCCATAACCAGTGAGATTTAGTTCTAACCAGCAGGCCCCTTTACAGGTATAACCACATCAACCATTGGGCTACCCATCACCGTTGAGACCCAGCTATAGAGACCTTGGAGTAGTGAGTTCTCCAAACACGTTACTTTTTAGGAGAGGTGGTGAGTGTTCACACTGGCTACCTGACTGTTGGCGGGGGTGTTAAAAATAGTCGTCAACAGAAATTGGCACTAGAAGGAGGGCCAAGACTAATCCCCTCATTGGTTAACCGCATATGGTACTCCCAGGAGATGGATTGATGCCCTTTACCCAACCTAACCTCGACAACAAGCAAGACGACATTCTTACCGAACTATATGACTTTGCTTGGGACAGTACAAGAAATTATAACGATTGGCTACAAGCATGACAAGTCTTGGACAACGAGAGACAAAAGGATATACGTATGGAAGCAGAGGCACAAAGACAACTTAATCCTCAGGTGAACCCATAAGAAAATCCACAACCACCTCCTCAACTAGAAAATTGAGGTACTAAGTTGGATCGTATATCATCCTTCTCTCGAGAGAGATTCCACCGAGTCCTTAGGAGTGGTTCTTCACCATCCAACTTAGTAGAATTAGGACCTGCCACTAGGAGGAAGAAGAACAAAGCTAAGAAACAACCCTCAAAATCCTCACCAATACAGTCATCCATACTCAACGTAGGAGATCAATTGATTCCTAGTCCCCAACCTATCGTTGCACCTTTTGTGACTCAACGTCCACCATCACCACCTTCAATGGCTTACTTCAACCAAGACACCACACCTCTAGGAACCATACCATGGGTTATACATGACCTACCTAGAAACTCGGATAAATTTTGCAGCAAATTTTACTATTTAGGGGGATGAACAGCTAATGAACATATTGAAGCATTCAAAGATGCGGTTGTTTGTAATCATATTGAACACCAAGATGTAGTATGTAGACTCTTCCCATATTCACTTGGGGAGAATGAATACAATTGGTACTTAACCTTACCTGCAAATTCCATCACAGGTTGGGACCTCTTGGAGAAGGCCTTCATTGATCAATTTCGAGTGTACGTAGACCCCGGGACACTATACCACCAATTCGCTTCTCTTAAGAAATCGCCAAATGAGCCATTAACAACTTTTAATACTAGCTTCTAAAGGGCATTCAAGAGGCTACAAGCCCCTTACCAAGTAGCACCTAACGTAGTCATCGACTCATATCTAAGAGCTATTGACCCTTGGACTGTTATTTTTATTAAGAAGAGTGTTCCTCAAGATCAAAGGGACACCTTGGTGAAAGTCTTCACATTGGCAATTAGCATGAATCATGAGCTGAATCAAACCCCGGGAGGGATCGGATATAATTTACCTATAGGGGTGAATCAAGGAAACTACAATCAACTCCCAGGTGTACCCTTGTCTCTACCTGTAGGTTCCCCAACGATGAACCTCGTGCTAATATATGCACCCCAACCTCAGGCAAATCAATAGTTTGTTGCTCAAGCGTCGACTTGGCAAAATGGTACCAATACCGCCCCCACTCAAACACAATATGTTGGTCAAGCGCAAGTCAAAAATCAACAATTTGACAATATTAATTTAGTGAACCAACCTCCAACTACAGCACCTAAGAATCAAGGATCCTATATATCCATTGAAGTAGAATCCTTAAAGAAAATGATCTCACAGGTTACCTCAGAATTGAGCCAGCTAAAGATGAATCCTCCAGGAGGGTATAATCAATCCCAACCATATAATAATTAGTAGAACTACAATAACCAAAACCAAAATCAAAGGTACAACAACAAACCTTATAATAGACAGTGGAATACGGGTCCGAATAACAGTGGGGTGAACCATGATCACCCGGATGCATGAGATAACCCAAACCACACACAAAGTGTTAACATTGCTGATATGAATTTGCTAAAAAATTGGTGTAGGTTGCATGACACAGCTGCGCATTCTGAGGTTAATTGTGCTTAGTTTGAGAAAATCATAAGAATCGCTCAAGCTGGCTCTCATCCCAAAGATTGTTCTAATGATGAACCTGATAAGGTTAATATTGCCATGTTGGTTGATACTTTCCTGTGTAGAGAATTTCAGGCTGAAGTTGAAGGTGAACCATGTGTCTATGATGCTCAAGCCTTTCAGACCAGGAACAATTACAATCTTAGGAGTCAAGGCAAAGCTCCATTAACAAAGCTACCTCCCCCGACGAGTGGGTTTGTACCTCCTGACGCTAATGCAAGCAACAATCCTCATCCTCCTCAGGATTTCCAAGGAACATGCCCTAGACAAGCTCAAGGGCAAGATTATATTCTGAAAGGATCATTTGACGTTACTAAGGAGATGGAAAGGACTACCACCACTATGTCCTTAATGGAAGTATTGAGATATTGCCTTGAACAGAAGAGGGCTTTCCTTAGAAAGTTGGAATTATTTGAATCACAGAGCAATGAGGTTAAGATGGTAGACTTTAATGAATTCAATGCCAACGTCAGTAGTGATGCAATAGAAAATCCACCATTTTTACTGAGTTCAAAGATATGTGGGAAGAATTTACATAATTGTTTGGTAGATTCAGGAGCTTCGGGAAACATAATGCCCTACTCTATATGTCAGCAGCTCGGACTTCAACCAGTACGTGCAAATAGTAAAGTGGTGCAACTAGACAAAAGAGAGGTTAACGTCATCGGAGAATTGAAAGATGTATACATCCAGTTAGGTGTTGATCCCCAAATATCTCGTTATATTGACATTCAAGTGGTGGATATTCCAGAAGTATATGGGATGCTCCTTAGTAGGGATTGATCCAAGACATTGGGAGGATATTTCTCAACTTGTTTTACATATTTATGGCTTCCATGGAAGGGGGTAAGCAACCAGATCCAAATTGATAGTGAGCCTAAATTGAAGAAATTAGTCACAGATTATGGTGCTCTCAATGAAGTGGTGTTTGCTGAAGTAAGTCCGAGAGTTTACAAGGTCAACGAGATTCTTACTTTCTCCGCACCAACTCCTTTCCAATTATTTTGAGCAAACAAGACTGCATATAGAAGGTGGGTCAAAGAGTTCGCTACAACAATACAACAAGGATTGTGTTTATTGGGAGACACTATGAAGATACAAGAGGTGTTGCTTCCGAAATGGTGTTGGATATATCATGAAGAGCACTTAGAAGTTTCATGTATCCCATGTCAGAATGAGATTACAAAGTTGATGAGTCTGGTTCCATACGAAGAAGATGATCATACCATCAATATGGAGGAAGTTCAAGGTCTAACTTGTGAAGGATTAGAGCCCCAAACAATTGACCATGTAGACAAGACTACCTTACCTAAAGAATACAGTCAAGAGATTCTTGTAGTTGAGATTGTTAAAAACGAAGAGGAAGATATTCCTCTTGAGCCAAAGAAAGAAGAAACACAATCTAAACTTCAACCTCATTCGGAACAGGTCATTCCTAACACTACTGAAGTGTTTATGAAACCAGAAATTGAACAACCTCAATTATCACAAGGTCTCAAGTTTGAGAAGCGGCAATCCCCTCTGGACACTAACCTAATCATTGACCCAAAGCGGGAAAATGTGAAGAGACTAAAAGATGAAATATGGTTTTTAAAGTTTGATGGGTCAAGATCCAAGCAAGGCAATGGAGCAGGCGTAGAGTTAACCAACCCAAAAGGGAAAACCCTTTTAGCTTCTTACCAACTCCAATTCCCTTATACTAATAACATGATAGAGTACGAGGCCTTAGTTAGAGAATTACTTTTTGCTCATAAGAAGGGGGCAAAGTGTTTGAAAGTGCAAGGAGATTTTGAGTTAGTGGTTAAACAAGTGCGAAGCCAATATGCGTGCCACGACAAAAGGTTAGCAGCATATCGGAATAGAGTGTGGGATCTGATTGAGGATTTTGATGCTTTCGATATTCAACTGGTATCTAGGAAAGTCAATGGAATACCTTATGCGCTGGTCATAGCTGCCAGTACATTAGAACCAGTAAGACAATCCCCTTTAAAGAAGTTCTTGGTGGAATTAATCTCTATACCTGTTGTACCTGATAATATTAACAATTCCAAGTCTTCCGGGATGATGCCCACATTATAGCCTTTCTTGCCAATTCAAGGGCTTTTGAAGATTAAATTATTGATGAGGAAGATAAATTGGATGATCTTAATATCGAAGGTAATGTTGATATTTTGGATTTACCAACTAATGTTATTCCTAAAGGGATGGTCACCTTAGAGAGACTTTTTGATTCAAACCCTAGAGTAAAAGAGAGACTACCGACGAATTCAGATGCCAGAAAGTAGGAGCCCCGTAATATTGGTCCAGAAGGACAAGAGAGGATTGTCTATATTGGGAAGATTTGCACTCAAAATGAAAGAGAAAAACTGATACAGATCTTGAAAGAGTTCATTGATGTAATAGCATGGGGGTATGAAGATTTAAAGACATTCGATACAATGATCATCACCCATGTGATGCCCCTAAAACCTAACATAAAGTCATTCCGGAAAAAACAACATCCAGTCAATGCACTAATAGAACCCTTGATTTTCAAGAAAGTACAAAAGTTACTTTTCGCTAAGATTATTTTTTCGATACGACATTCTACTTGGGTTGCTAATTACCAGTGCAGAAAAAGAATGAAGAAATATGGCTTTGCGTGGACTTTCGCAATCTCAACAAAGCCTCTGAGAAAGATAATTACTCACTCCCTTCTTTGGATGAAGTATTGCAAATAGTAAATGGTTCACAAATGATGTCATTTTAGATGGTTATTCAAGATATACTCAGGTATTGGTGAACTATGAGGATCATATGAAGACAACGTTTACGATGAAGTGGGGAACATATGTGTACAAAAGAATACCATTAGGGTTGATTAATGTCAGGGCAACCTTCCAATGAGTGATGGATACAACTTTCAAGGAACTGATTGGAAAATGCATTATTATGTATATGGACGATTTGACGATATTTTCCAAGGTCAAAGAAGACCACCTAGACCACCTCCAAAAGGTATTGGAGAGATGTCGAAGATATGGGATTTCCCTTAACCCCAAGAAATGTGTGTTTGGAGTGGCTGAAGGAAAGCTACTTGGTCATGTAATCTCTGAGAGGGGGATATCTATAGACCCAGAATGAGTAGAAGCATTATTGAAGTTACAAATGCCCGGCAGTAAAAAGGAGATGAGATCTTTCATTGGGAAGATCAATTTTGTTAGAAAGTTTATTACTGGGTTTGCAGAAATAGTCAAGCCATTGAATGAAATGATGAAGAAGGATGCTAAGGTTGAATGGACAACTGAAGCAAAAGAGGCTTTTGCCCAGATCAAGAAATCCATTGCCGAAGCTCTTGTGCTAACTAGCCCTGATTACGCACTGTCATTTTACATATATTCTTTTGCTTCACTACACTCAGTAGCGGTTGTTTTGACGTAGAGGCAAGTAGGGGATGAGAAGCCTATTGCATTTATGAGCTCTCCTTTCAAAAGTGTTGAGGTTAGATATTCTGCTCTTGAAAAATAGACCTTTGCATTGGTAAGAGCAGTCAAGAAGTTTAGGCATTACATCCTGAGGAGTAAAATTTATGCGATTGTCCCTGACCAAGCAGTGAAGTCACTACTCATGCAGTCTGAAATGGGAGAACATTGAGGGAAATGGATGGCAATATTGTAAGAATTTGACTTAGAGATGCATCGAATGAAGTTGGTCTGAGGCTAAGGATTGTCTCAGGCCATGGAGACCGACATCCCTCAAATCCAGTGCCAATAGTATACGTTGAAGTCATTTACTCAAGACCCCTGGTACATGGATTTGGTATTTATATTTTTGAATAATAGGTGTCCTGAGGGGTTGACAACCATGCAAAGATGATAATTAAGGCTCAAAAGTGCCAATTATATGATCAAGGATTCGACACTTTATAGAAAAAATTATGAAGGTATCTACCTTCGGTGCCTTGATCATCAAGAAGCCCATAATATGATTGAGCAATTTCACAGGAAATATGGTACAGGTCATGGATCAACAGATGCCACTACACATCAAATCTTGAAGGTTGGATATTATTGGCCAGCATATTGATACTCATGAGCATGTTCGCCACTGCCATACGTGCCAAACTGCAACCTCCAAAGAAAGAAAGTTTATTCTTACGACAATGAATTATTGTACCCGATGGACAGAAGCCATTGCATGTCGGAATGCTACTGCTGAGGTGGTCTTGAAATTTATTGAAGAGCATATCGTCACCAGGGTTGGTATACCATTCGCTCTGGTATGTGACAATGGTCCTACTTTTACTTCTGCACAATTGATGCAATGGTCATACGAATATAAAGTGATATTAAAATTTTCATCCAACTATTACCCACAAGGTAATGGAGTAGCTGAATCCACGAACAAGAACATCCTAGATGTCATCAAGAAGCTACTTGAGAAAAACCCCAGGGATTGGCATAATCAATTGAGATACACCTTATGGGCTGATCAAACCAAAGTAAAAGCCACCTTGGGAACTTCAACATATTACCTTGTCTACGGCTAAACCCCTATTTTCCCAATCAACTTACAAATACCAGTCCTCCAATTAATGAAAGAACTTGACATTCAGGTTCAGGTAGAGGTTCGCCTCTTAAATTTATTAAGACTTGATGAAAAAATGATTAATACGCTACAACACTTTTCCAAGCACCAAGCTGTTGTTAAGCGATGGTTTGATAAAAGGGCCAAGGTGAAAGATTTTTGGATCTCTGACCTAGTCCTGTTATGGGACAAGGTCGGGGAGAAGAAAGGTGATCATCACAAGTTTGAAAGGTCATGGTTAGGTCCTTACCAAATAGCTGAAATTTTAGGTGAGAACACTTTTAGGTTAAGCTCTTTGACTGGAGAACTAGTACCATTGCCCGTCAATGGTCAATTCCTCAAGCATTACTTCGATTAAATCCTCAATAAAGCTTGACTTGTTGTATATAGTAGTTAGTTGTTTTCTTCTTTTTTTTATTTTTGCTTTGTTTTTTTTTTTGTTTTGTTTTTTCCTGCATACTTGTTTCCCTTGTGTTTTTGTGAGATTTTGCCAAGATCAAGAGCTCGATGAAATGTACAAAATAGAGACACAATATAGGATAAGAATAAACTGTATTCTCATCAATAGAAAATGATCAATAATATCAAATTACATACAATGTAAATGAGCTTGCTTATATAGGCAAGGCTAGGGATATGTGAGCACACAAACATGACATGTGGCTCAATAAGAACCAAGGGTAGGTAGGAAATAGGTGTGGGTAGGTAGGAGAAATAATATAATAGTCCACATGAGGTGGATCACCCACTGAATGTGAAGTGTAACAACAAGATCAACACCATAAAAGGTGGAATTTCTCCTACACACACTATCCCAATGTGGCACAAACACCCAAGTGTCTCATACCCAAACTACTATGAAATGCATTTCCTAAGTTAACTTAAGTAAGTGTAATAATATCCAAGATGAATAATTATTTACACCAACACCCCCCCTTAAGTGCAACTTAGGGGAATGCACTTAAGTCAACAATGAAACTAAGCAATGCAAGATGGGTCCCGGCTACGAGGCCATGTTAGGTACCCATGTACAAATGCAAATGCATGAAAACTAATGCAATGAAATCTCTCACAAAGTGGGGAAAGAGAGAAAAACCCAATGGGAAAAAACCCTCCCCCAAAAGAGAGATGAAAAAAATACAAGAGAACTTTCATAGAAGAATGTGAAGGACAAAACCCCATGTGAGGAAAAAGTCCCCCCCATATGAGAGAAGAAGAGAAGCTAGGAAGCCCGCCCTCAATGTGGAATCTGCACCAATGATAGAAGCTCGATGTATGAAGAAACTGCTCCATGAACGTCGAACAACATTCCTCCCCTTAGGAAGAAACAAAACCAAAGGTGTATCCATGAAGTCTCCCCAATCATGAAGGGAAGATGTATAAAAAAAACTCATGATGAAAGGAATCTCTGAAAACTGCTCAAGTGTCCCCATGTCGATGCTAAAAGATACCCCTTCCAAAGGTGGTAAACTGTGCCACACTGCTGAAAAAGGTACTCCAAGATCTAGTGGAGATGGATGTAGAACATGTCCCAAAGACTCACATGTCTCCTCGAAAAATAAAGAGACCTCCTCCAACTACTATACATAAGTATCCACAATCATGTCAACCTCGAAAGAATGATCATGTAGAGAATGAACAAGAGGGTCAGAGTGTTCCCTCGCAACAATCGAAGAAGGATCACCTTCATCAAAGAGAAGATGAATGTCATCAATGATGTCTCCCAAATCTGCAATGTAGGATTCCACAAACAAACCTGCAATGTCTATCAAGTAATCATCCCATGAATCTGAAGCTGGAAGACATTGAATATCCTGTTGCACTGAATCACATGAAGGCAAAACTGTCGCACTATCTGCATCTTCAGGTGCAATAGGTGATGTGATATCAATATGAGGAGATGAAATACAAGGCTCAAGAATGGGGTCACATGTGAGAATCCCCATGTTCAAGTGCCCAAAGTTCTCCTCAAAATCTAAACCATCACAAGAAGTGTGATCATAATGTGTAGAATCATCAAATGTGAAATCATCATCATCAACAAAATCTAAAAAGGAGCATAATCGAGATGCATGATCAACCACCCCAGTCGCAATGATAGCTCTAGTCTCCAAGTCTCTAATGAAAACTGAGTCAGGTGTGAACTCCACAACCCTCTTAGTTGTGCCATGTGTGATTTGATAGATAGAAAGGAGAATGTTTGTCAAGTGGGGTACACACAACACATCATTGAAGGAGTTATCCCCAATGTCAATAGATCCTTTCCCAATCACATCCATGTATGTATGATTGCCCATGAAAATCTGTGGCATGGTGCAAGGCTCAAATGTAGAGAACATAGACTGCAAAGATGCAATATGATGAGAAGCCCCTGAATCTAGAAGCCATCTCTCTGAATCATGACTGATAGTAGCACATAGAGCTTTTCCTTTTCTTGTTCCAAAAGAGTGAGTCTTCCCACTTGTAGAAGCCATGAATGCTTGCCCTTTTCCTTTTGAATGTGAGGAAGTAGAAGTTGATGAATCATCCTTCTTGTAGACTTTAGGCAAATCAATGTTATGCTTTTTGATGATATGTGTGAGCTCATCAATCTTCTTAGAATGGCAACGATGCTCCTCATGACCAATCTTTTTACAATAAGCATAAGTAGGTCTCTCCCTCTTTGGTGAATTATCTCTCTTGGAAGAGGATGAATCTCCTTGTTTTGGAGAAGATGGTGCTTTGTCCTTAGGCTTTGATTGCCATTTCTTCTTGTTTGAGTTGTCCTTTCCTTGATTTCCTTTGTTCCCTTGATTTGCCACTAATGCTTGAGACTTAGAAGCCTTAAGAATGCCCATGCTTATCAACTTAGTTTGTTCCATCATCAACATTTCATTGAAAGCATCAAATGTAGGCATTTTGTAGCTTGAACCCATTGTCATCATATGGGTTTGGAAACTAGAAACAAATGTTGCATATTTTTGTGGAAGCTTGCCTATCAAGTTGAATATCAATTGAGTATCCTTTTTATCAATGCCACAATCTTTGAGTTGTGCCCTCAACTCATTTGCCTTAGTGACATAATCTTGTATAGTATCAAAGTTCTTGGGATCTAACATGGTGAGATCACTATCAATTTGATATCCCCTAATCTCATCAACTTGATCATACAAGTCTTGAAACTTTTGCCAAGCATCCTTGATTAGAGTACATTTCTCAATATGAAAAATGAGATCCTTTGATACATACTTTCTTAAGGTACCAATTGCCATGATATTTTTAGTGAGCCAATCCAAGTGACCAACTGGATCAACCTTAGGATCAGCGGGAGCAACAATAGTTCCATCAATGTAATGAGTGAGTCCTTTTTCCATGAGTTTACTCCATGCATCAATTTTCCAAGTAGCATAATTATGAGGAGTTAAGAGAGGAAACTTAGAAGAACCCATAGCAGCAAAAAGGAAGGAACACAAGAGCACAAAAGCACAAGAGACACCCCCCAAAATTCACTCAATCAAAGTACCCCCCCCAAAGTGATGATTTTGGCACTTTATACTTAGTGCGATTACAATGAGCCACTTGCAAAACAAGGCAAAGTGGACTTATGATGCAAATTTTACAACTTCTCAAATGAGATACAAGAGACTTCAATCAATAGTGCAATGAATCTAACTGAGATTCAAGCATATATACAAGTACCAAGAGAGCCAAAAATGGCCAAAATTTGAAAGTACAATTTCTACTTACAATGACATCAATCTGATAGCATCATGTGAAAGTACATGAAAAAATATGTACTTTCAAAAAAAATGGCACCTGAAAAGGAGGTCGTATGACCCTAAACGAAGCCTCTAAAGTTGCAAAAACTGGGATTACTCAGGTACAGTCACAAAAAACTACATTTTCTGAAACATCAATGCATCAAAATCAAAAAATTTCTTCACCACTGCGGAGAGCATGAAATTCTAGCCCATTTCAAAAAAAATTGCACCCAAAAAGGAGCAAAAATGAGCAAGTTATGGCCATTTGAAGTTGAACTGCAAAATCAAAAAGCTCAGTGAGAGGGGCCTGCAAAATTTTTGAAAAATGATGACGTGGTGCTGATGTTAGCAAGTCACTGTGTTAAATTTGACGATCGTATGACCGTCACAAAAACTTCACCTCCCTGCTAACTGGGCATTCATACTGTACGGACTGCTGACTGGGCAGGTGACTGTGCAGGCCGTACCATACGGATTTGTTGACTGGGCGGCTCTGCGTGGCAGAGGATTGAGTGTACGGGTTTTACCCGCGGGCTAGTGACCACCTGCCACGTGGCGAACGCGAGTCCGTCGGTATAAATGACTGTCGGTGCAGATGGGGTCGCGACTGGGATGAGCAAGGCGTGAGGTCATCGGAAGACCGGTCAAAACGCGACAGGGGTGTACACATCGGGAACCAGTGCCGGTGGACAGTGCAGCGGCGGCTGGTTCACGGGAACCGATGGAGAGTGCAGGTCGGCGGGGAGTAAGCTGTCGGGGGCGGTAGAGACTGGCGGGAGAGTCTGGCGCGGCGGCAGCGACGACGACGTGGACGGCGGGTACCGGCGCGGGCGGCGGCGGGTACAAGCGCTGCAGACCTGCAGGGTACGGCAGGTCACGGGGGGGTCTGCGGACCCCCCAAAAATTGCTTTTTTTATTTTTATTTTTATTTTTTTTGACGAAAAATTTTCGAATTTTTTTTTTTTTTTTTTTTTTTCGAAAAAAAATTTCAGAAAATAAATTTATTTTTTTCGAAAAATTAATAAAAAATTTGGAAATCCGTACAATAATAGCAAAATTAGCGAAAAAAATTTCTCACCAAAATAGGCCGACTTTATAACCAAAATTCATGGAAACGACCTTCTGGACGCAATGGCGAGGTCGGATCTGGTCTAGGACGCCTCCAAAAGATGCTGCTCCTCAGATCTGCCTCTTGACGTTGCAATAATGCCTCTTCAAGACGAATCAATGAAGCCCCAATGGCTCTAATACCATGTGAGATTTTGCCAAGATCAAGAGCTCAATGAAATGTACAAAATAGAGACACAATATAAGACAAGAATAAACTGTATTCTCATCAATAGAAAATGATCAATAATATCAAATTACATACAATGTAGATGAGCTTGCTTATATAGGCAAGGCTAGTGATATGTGAGCACACAAACATGACATGTGGCTCAATAAGAAACAAGGGTAGGTAGGAAATAGGTGTGGGTAGGTAGGAGAAATAATATAATAGTCCACATGAGGTGGATCACCCACTGAATGTGGAGTGTAACAACAAGATCAACACCATAAAAGGTGGAATTTCTCCTACACACACTATCCCAATGTGGCACAAACACCCAAGTGTCTCATACCCAAACTACTATGAAATGCATTTCCTAAGTAAACTTAAGTAAGTGTAATAATATCTAAGATGAATAATTATTTACACCAACAGTTTTTGCTTGTTTGTTCATTTTGTTTGTTGAGTCAGGATATACATATTTTGTTCTCAAAGTTTCTAAAAGGAAGGTATCCTTCGCATAACATCTTGCCAAATTCTGAGAGACTTCGACTCTCTGCTATTTACGACTTCATTGTCATTTGGTTAAGTTTGAAACTTTTGTCTATACTCATTCAAAGTGGTATATAATTGTTTAAATATGATTTGAGTTTTGACTTTCAATTGGAAAAGGCTAGCTTGATAAACTCAGCACTAACATCACATTAAGGTACATCAGAAAAGTTTTGTAAGATATCAGATAAACTGGTTTTCAAGTAAAAAATCTGAAGTCAAGGCATTTCATGTTATCCACTGTGGCTCCCAACCTAGTTATTGAACTTCAATGTTTGAAAGTTGCTTAAAAGGTTATTGAAGAAAGAAGTCATTCTCTATATCCTATAATGTTTTCAAAAAGAGAGAGAGAGAGAGAGAGAGAGAGAGAGAGAGAGAAATGGGTGTTTCAAGTAACCTCCACCGGGGCTATGGACGCCTGGTTGGCAGTGGAGCACTGTTTGATGGGAACTAGAGGTATCTCTGTCGGGGATATAGACGCTCGACTAGCAGCAGAGCTATGCCCAGGATGACCTTGCACGAAACACGGTTAATGACTTTATCTATGTAGCTTGCGCCTAGTTTCCTCTGATTATCTGCATTATTGAAATGATGGAGTAACAAATCATACGCACACACTTAAGAGCTAATCATGTCTATTTCTCTTCTTGGTTGTTTGTTCATTGCTTCACTCATCTTTTACTCTTATACATCCTTTTGAATGATAATAGCCTTAGGTGTCGGGTTAATCAGAGATTCTGAAATTCTAAATTGCCTATAGTCATTTTTCCCAGATAATCGTCATTTGTTATGCCTAGCATATCTATTTCCCCGTTAGTCTCCTTGAGTCGAAATTTGGGTCCCCTTTGTTTTCTCTTTGCTTTCTTTTCGTTTTTGACCTTGAAACTACGGAGTCCCGGAGTCCCGAGGTCCCTTTGCTTTCCTTTCGGTTTTGACCTCAGAACTCTGGAGTCCCGAGGTCCCTTTTCTTTCATTTCGGTTTTGACCTCGAAACTCTGGAGTCCCGAGGTCTCTTTGCTTTCCTTTCAGTTTTGACCTCAGAACTCCGGAGTCCCGAGGTCCCTTTTGCTTTCCTTTTGGTTTTGACCTCGTAACTCCAAAGTCCCAAAGTCCCGAGGTAGGGGCCTCCTTTTTCTTCCTTTGGAACCCTGGACCCCCGGAGTTCTGGGGTAGGGTGTTCCTTTTTGTCGAGCTCGGAACCTCGGGACCCCGGAGTCCCGAGGTCGTGTTTAAGGCCTTCATACGGAAGGACTTGGGGGGAGATATAAATAGAGATAATGGACTTTTAAAGTTCATTTGTGCATCCACGGCTCCTCCTCCCTAGCTCCAAGTCGTGAACCTCCGGACCTCTGAGTTTTCCTTGGCATTTTCGGGCATTTCGATTCACCAAGTTGGTGATTTTTCTTTCTCATGTTGGTGGTTTCTAGATTAGATTATTCTTTCCTCATTTTTTTGTGATTGTTGGTTTTTGTTTGTTTTTCTTTGTGTGCTTTTGTTTTCGTGTGCCCTAGTTTTTAAGCCTGGAACCCCAGAGTTTCGGGTAGTTGGTTTTTATGCCCCTGGAATCCCAGAGTTCCGAGTGGCTTTTTGACGTAACCCTGGAACCTTGGACCCCCGAAGTTTCGGGTAGCTCTTAATCCCGAAACCCTAGACCCCCGGAGTTTCGGGTAGCTCTCAACTCGGAACCTCAGAGTTCCAGGTGTCTTCCACTTAGGCATAAGCCTGGAACCCCAGACCCCCAGAGTTTTGGGATACCTTTTGCACCCAACATAAGCCTGGAACCCCTGAGTTCTGGGCCTTCTTCACTTATGCCTATCCCAGGACCCCGGGACCCCGAAGTCCCGAGGTAAATCAACTTTTATGCTTGTTATCAAAAACTGAGGATTTGCGTTCTGCTTGCAGGTTCGAGTGGTTAGATGGACTCATCCTCTAGCAAAAGAGGCAAATAAATTGATAGACTCCCAGCCACCATGAAATATCATTATCAAGGACAGGTCTATGTTTCAAAGCTAGAGGATCAAATCAGATGGGTTACGGATACTGAAATTGGCCATATAGAAATTGAAGATATCAAGGCTCAATTGGACAAACTTAGTCTAGAGGCCCTCCACCAGAGAATAAAGAGGTCCAGCCTAGTTGAAGCTACTATCTTCCCACAATCAGTACAGGCACTAGAGTTCATAATGACCATTGCCCCATTTTATAACCCAAAAACTAGAAAGTGCTCAGATGCACAAGGAAAGACAGTCATAGACTTGTCTCCAGCTATGCTTGGGTTTGTCTTTGGAATCCCAACCAGGGAGGAGGTATTTCTGTTAACCGAAGAAGAGGCCTTAAAGGCATGGAATGACAAAATATCAGCTAGTAAGAGGCACATGAATACAAACTGGTTAGAAGAACAAAGAAAGACAGGACTCAAGGCAATGGAGATCCTAAGGGTGGATTTCAAAGAGCCTCAAAGAGACTTAAACATTATGCTCAGCAGGGCCTTTGGCAAGTTAGATTGCAAGCATTTTCATCCCTGGATGTTCCAATTCATGAGCACTATATTAATAGGAAAACAATACTTTGGTTGGTAGCAGATCCTCTCTGACAATATCTGTAAGCAGATGAAAGAAGTTCAGCATACTCAAAAGTTTTTTTTCATGTCATATGTCATCTGGGTAGCCGCTAGAGCTGGAAAGTTTCTAGGGCTACAAGTAGAAGGTCAATTAGGAGAGGAGGAAGGACAGAATAAGATATGGGAGTATTACGCTCAGCTCACTCTAGCCAATGCAAAGACTCATTTAGAAAGAGTTAATGATGCCTTCGTCTTCCCAATAATAATCAAATTAACAGGAGATGCAGGATATCGGATTAGCCCAGAGGCCATGGCTATCATCTGAGAGTGGGAATGTTGGTTTATCCAAAACCCACGCTCTACTTACATCAGGGTTAGCGGATTCACAGGAAACCCAATGCTGGTGCCCCGATACTGCAATGATAGGATAATTTTGCTAGAGTATGTGGGGCAGCT
Source organism: Cryptomeria japonica (assembly GCF_030272615.1). NCBI lineage: Eukaryota > Viridiplantae > Streptophyta > Pinopsida > Cupressales > Cupressaceae > Cryptomeria > Cryptomeria japonica. Next base: position 395,038,102 of record NC_081413.1, read on the forward strand.
TGTGGGCCTCCAATCACTTTTGTCATCAAAACACAAAGTAGGTATCGATTTCTCAGTATCTATTGGATACTTTGCATGTTCCAAAATACAAGTAGTGAAGTTAGCAAAACAAGAGCTTCAAGATTTGAACTTGAAAGATTATGATCATGCTAGGGAGTTCTATGAAACAAGCTATGCCTAAGGCATATGAGAGGCACAGACCCAGCTTGGAGGACTTTTGGGCCAACCTTCAAGATAGTTTTGAGGTTAGGGAGAAGAGATATAACAGGTTATTTGTACCATAGGTAAGAGATTTCAAAATCGAGACTAACCTCCCTAAAGACCTTATGGATGATGGAAACTTGCTTGATCTAGCTTATAGGGAATCAGGGATAGATAAAAGGCCCCTCTCCCCAATAAAATGGTCTACAAGTGAAGACACAAATATGGAGAAGGTCTTCCAAGTGGTCATCAACAGGAGCAAGCAATGGCTACGCCAAAGGGTAAGGCCCAGCATCTCAAAGGCAAAATAGAAGGAATCCATTTCAGGGGTACCTCAATCAAGGGGCCATAAGGAGTACGCTCGAAAGACAAGGTCAGCCTCGAGGCAAAATACATCCACTTAGGAGTGACCGATGGATTGGGAGCGATACCACTTGCCAAAGTTATCCCACCAAGGATGGTTATAGGGAACACTGAAGCAGAGGGTACCCAAGAACAAGAAGAAAACATAGAAGTTATTGAGGAGATACCCGCTCAGCCACCTTCAACAGATGCTACAAATGCTCCATGAACCAGTGCCCCTGCACCACCACTAGTCAATATATCCACAGGGCAGCCCGGAGTGCAAGGCTTCAGGTCTTCCACTGAAGAAATAAAAGTTAGAAACATAGAGTCTGATTCGAATCAGGAGGAAGAGGATCTTGAGCAAAAATGACCACTAGAAGGCGAACAAGAAGAGGATGAGGCAGGAGACCTCTTGAATGAAAGACTAGTGGTAACCCCTCAATATCAAGAGGACCTTCTTAAGGATATAGCAGTTGGGCAAGGGGAAATAGAGGCAGGTGATGAAGAAATGGTATTTAATGAGGAGGTCAGTGGCATGCTAGGAAAGTTACATAAGCAACAAGCTCTCCAAACCAATTTAGCTCGTCAAGTTATACCATCTCAAGACCCTGGGCAAACGAAAGAAGAGGTAAGAGGCGGAGCAGAGGAGCAGGTAGAGGTTCATGTTATAACTGCGGATATAGTGTCACATCAAGGTGACAAGGATGAAGATATACCACAATGGCTGGAATTTAATTTTGGGAATAAAAAGAGAAAAACAGAGTTCCCTAAGGTTACTCTGCAACAAGTAATCACCGAGGAGCCACCAAAGGCTAAGAAGCTAAAAATTGTTCATCACCTATCGAAAACTAGTTCCGGTGAAGTGATTGTAGATGTGATAGTTCCATCTCAGGGCGAGGGACAAGCTTCTCCCAAATACCTAATATCACAAATAAATTTGGGCAGACAAACCAAGTGGGGGGAGTTAGATACTTTGGAGTTAGCCACGAGCGTCGTCAGAGGACGTGTAGAGAAGGAGCATACTTCCAACGTGGAACTCAAAGCACAACTAGGATAGTATAAGCAACTGCTAATTGAAATGAGCAAACCCCTGGACTCGTACAGAACTGATGACTTGCCTTCTACCTCATCTTTACCAGAAGAAAAAGTAAAAGTGTTAATAGAGGTGAGGCGGGTGGGAGCTGCAGCCAAGTCATGGGCCCAAGTAAATATTGCCAAAATAAGATTATTTTTGCAAGATACTATGGGGATGTATAGTAAGGCGGTACAGGTAGGCAGAGCTTTGGCTTCCTGTTCCACACAATGGGAATGGAAGTCAAACATTTTCACCAAACAATTCCAAGTCTTGAAGAAGATATCGTGGCTAGGGGAAGAGACGGTGATAAAGGAGGACCTCTTAGGGGGTGATAGCTATAAAAACTTACAGTCTTATGTATACATATTGGAGTTGAAGATTGAAATGTTTCAGCAATATATCAAGGATATGATCAAGATTCGGGACCCTCTCCTTAGAGAAGTTTTGTCATACGAGAATTTTGTAAAGAATATGCTAGGAGCTTTTGGCCTCAGATTAGCTGATACATGAATAATGGACCAGCAACAAGTTTTGAATCAGTGGGATGCATATGAGGCACATCACGTAGGACCTGCGGCCCAATTTGATGTCACCCTTATGGACAGGTACACGTATTTGATTACTTAGTGTCAAGAGGTGGCACACATAGTGAAGGAGTTAGAGGAGGGGAGAACGCATGCAGATGAAGTTTTGAAGAAGTATAAATTTAGAGTTAAGCATGTATCAAATCCTCCGGTTCAAGTAGTTGCATGTATAGTTGATAATTATAGAGATTTTATCAAGAAATAAAGGATAAGCACACAATTGCTAAAGATGGCAAAGCTTTTTTTATAAATCCTTAAATCTTGTATTTTTAACTGTGGCTCCTACTCAAGTTCCAATTTTGAGAGAAATTCTACATGATTACGAAAACATGGCTCACCTAGCATGATTTTCGTAGTGCTCATGCAGTCCCCATTTCGTAGTTGTTAAGTGAAGTGTCAAGGCAGAAACTTGCAAGTTAACTGCGACTCCTAGTTTCAGTTCTTAATTAGGGTAGGGTTATTTCCTAGATAGTAGGGTAAAGAACTTCTATAAATTGAGAAGTTGGATTCATTTGTAAGGGTCCTAAATTGATGATTTGTGGCCTACTTAGAGATTTTTTGAATATTTTGCAGATTGTTAAGAAGTTTGAGTTATTTTTGTTATACATTCATTGAGATTAATATGAGAAGCAACTTGTAGATTGCCTGATCTATGTTTATATTCTACCAAATTGTTCTATGTAATCTGGTAACGTCTATTACTTGGAGTTAGCAACGTGGTTTAATCTTTTTGTCTATCACTTTATGAATCATATTGCGCACGTCAGTGGTGTATGATAATTATTGTGATAGGCCATATTATTGATGATTTTATTTCCATAAATTTGTGAAATTGATGATTTTGCAGGTTTTCTGGAGGTCCGTTGTTGAATGCTAACTTGGATAATATTTGATAATTGCTTGGATTGCAGAGAACTAATTGAGTAGTTCATTAAGTTGTCATTATATTGGTCTTTATTGTTATTTTCTTGTTTCCCTTTACGCTTCACATTTTATTTCCTAGAGAATCTTAAACCATAAAAATACAAAAAGAAAGGAAGTGCAGTTATCCATAACCAGCGAGATTTAGTTCTAACCAACAAGCCCCTTTATAGGTATAACCGCATCAACCATTGGGCTACCCATCACCGTCGAGACCCGACTATAGAGACCTTGGAGTAGTGAGTTTTCTGAACTCGTTACTTTTCAGGAGAGGTGGTGAGTGTTCAAACTGGCTACCTGACTGTTGGTGGGGGTGTCAAAAATAGTCATCAACAAGTCTCTTAACGTTAATCAGTTTCATCACTTTTCATCAAGATGATTATTCATTTAAACTCAATCAAGGGTTTACAGAGTATCTTCGATCACACGCTCAATCTAAGCAGGTGTTCAGTTTCATCGCATCAAATTAAGCTGGACAGTTTATCTTCGCTCATCATGTCTTGATCCATCAAGTTCAAGATTGATTTTATCTTGGCTCACTGTGTCTAGTTCAATCAAGTTCCAGATCAGTAAGATCCACTTCTTGATCAATCAAGTTCAAGTTCGGTATCTTTGCTCTCCATCGGTCCTAGTTCAATCAAGTTCAAGATTGGTATCACTTTAATCAACTATGTTCAGCTTCATCGCTTCAAATCAAGCTAAACACCTCGCTCTTCATCTGGTTCGTGATCAATCAAGTTCAGAACTGGCATCTCCTAAACATCAACTATTCTTTGAACCAAAGTGTTGCTCACACATTAATTCAAAGAGGGGCAAATGTAATACCCTAAAATTGGTCATCTAAACCATGGGCCCCTAATCTCGACAATATCACCTAGGTCCTAACCAAAGGCAATTAAATCAATCTTGAGCACATTAATTAATTCTTTAATCATCAAATGTCACATGGCAAATGAATTACTCAATATTAATTAAATATTTATTTAATTAATTGAATCATTCCAATAATACCATTTTAATGGATTATCCAGTTAAATATCCTAGCATATTTAATTAATTAATAAATTTGTCATTTAATCATGCAAAAAAGGAATTAATTTATTACAAAAGAGGAATTAATCACAAAGCAAGAGTTAAGTTGAAAATAAAATTAAAAAAATTAAATTGAGAGAGAAATCAAACTTGAGATATTATTTCTTTCTTCTAAATTGAGAACTTGATATCAGAAAAACAATTAATTGAATTATTAATCATTCTCTAAAATTGGAACTCCAAGATTTTGAGAAAAAGAAGTTCAGTTGCATTGAAAAGATTCTTTTCTTGAATAAATAAAAGAATTATCTATTTTTATCACAAATGCATGGTTAATTAATTCTTATTTCTAATGCAACTTGAACTTCTTATCTGAATGCATTTCAATTAAACTATAATTGGAATCTATCTCAAGAATAACTAAATCTTATTTCTCAATTATTTCAATTAATTCTAAATTGTGTTTTTTCTTGATCTCTCTTGTGAATTTCTATAAATTCAGCCTTCAGCTCTCATTCAAATCACCCCAGAGATATTTGAGAAACACTTTGGAGATTATTATTATGTTGATTTTGCTCTGGAGTCATTGGAGATATTGTGCTTTCTTTTTTGAGATTATTGCATCTTAGTTTAGCTTTTTCCATATTTGGTTTATTCATTATTGCTTGAATCCATATTGCTTTATTCATTATTGCTTGAATTATTCATCCATCTTGCATCCATATAGCTTAATACATGCTTATATAGATTAAATCCTTCGTCTTGGTGTAGTCTTGTCATTGGTATTGCTTATAAAAATCTGAGAGCAATATTATACTCGCATCTTTTAGAAGGCAATTGGTCACTTTGTTATGGTTTATTATTTATTGGTTATTGATTTACTAATCATACATGTAATGACTTAATTGAAGTGTTGTGCCTACAGCTATCAGACTCTTTTCACTTTTTCACACACACAATAACCGATGACCATGCTACTGAATATGATGTCTATGTCGGTAATAGTGTTGATTCTCATGGATCGCCTATCTGATGTTGCGCCGGTGATTTTATTTACATAATCATTAGAAACCTTCTTATCTAGACGTTTCCCAACCCGTGGTAAACCAATGAGTGCCCTAATGACTTTCTTGGTGATCTTGTATGGTTTGTCCAACCAGATAAACTCCCTATGTACTCTGCTTAAAATATACCTAACTATTTTATCTTCGAAATCTGGAATGTCTAGAATGTCGGTAAACCCTAAAAGTCTTCAATGTACTGGTATTAAGGTTTAACCTTTCCAGAATTTCCCATTAGCTCGCTCATGTACATGCCCTTTCTATCAGATGTCCACAAATCCTCAATGTGACAATGTATGTATGCTCTAACATCTTTGACATACACAACACCTTTTGGAGCACAGGAAAATGCTCCAACTGAGTCATCCAGGGTAGCTACATGTGGATATTGCTTGAAAGTTGGCTTGGAACGGTCCTTGACCTCAAAAACAGTTGGATTTGCAACAAAAATAGGTACAGATGATGCTCTCGCTTCCATGATTAAAGAAAAATACCCGTGAATCGATGTCGATGAAAAAAACCCTAAAGACTTCTTCCAATCGCTGGTGAAATCACTCAAGAAGATATTTAATCGCACCGAAATACCTTTAATCACTCTAAATCACACTGAATGCAAGGTGATAAAAAATGAAGTGAATTCGACCTTTTATCCTCTAAGAAAAACCCTAATCTTTCATTGACATCAATGACTTTCAGTGAAAGGTATCGGATCTCGAACAAACATATCCATGTCGAATAAGCATCTCCAATATTTGGAACATCTTCGAGAATCTCTTCCCAGTGCATATGCAACATCTTCATGAATTTTTGCCTACCCCTAAGGCATCTGCCTCAATTACCAGTTGAGCTACCTGCCAGTGCAGGAGCAACCTCCTCTGCTGGATAAGTAACTGGTGCTTTCCCATCTGCAGAATGATCTTCAATCTTCCTGACCCATCTCTAGGTATGATCTTGCCAAATTTTATTAACCTTCTCTTTTCCTTTCTCATTTGATCATCTATTACCAACCAGTGGATTTATGCTTCTATAGAATTTAGCAATATGTCCAACCTCATTACATGCATAGCATGTAACATTGTTCCTTTGAATTGCTTTGCTAAAACCGATATAATTGTTTGACCTGCACTAATTAGCTATATGTCCAAATTTTACACATGCATAGCATTTAACATTCATTATGCAATCTTTTGTCTTATGACCATACTTATTACACCTAGAACATTGATCGGGAGCAGAATCAGGGTTTTGATTTGCTCTGTTTCTACATTGCCTAGCCATGTGACCAAATTTATTGCAAACAAAATATCTACCATTAAATTTATAAGCATTAAACTTCATTATCGGTGCCTTATGGTTTTGATCTTCATTAGTAGTACTGAAACTTTGCCCTTGTTCATATCCAAGTCCACTGGAATCTCCATTCTACCTTTGTCTCTTCAATAAATCATCTAGGTGTGCAGAACTAATCTTGAATTTTTATTTATACTCACTTGCAATAGTTAGATCATCTCTTAGAATTATCATTTGTCTCTCAAGCTCTTGTTCATTACTCTAGGATTGTACTAAATCAGTTCTCAACATATCATTCTCATGAACCAACCTACCACATTCTTCAAATTTGTTCTTCAAAGATACAACAAGATTTTCTTCTGGTCCTCAATCTCTTTAGACATTCTCATGGTTATAGCTTTCATTTCATTTTTCATGACCATGCTCTCCTAACTCATCTTCTGGCACTGTTCCTTAAGTGCATATTTCTCTTCATCATCCTGCTTTTGTAAAAGTTCCTTCCTCCTAGCTTGAATAGATGACAACCTCTCCTGTAGGAAAAGAATGAATTTCTTAGCAGAATTCAATTCATCTTGTAGCTTTAAGTTCTTCATCCTTTTAGCATCATAATCTTAAAGTGCCATCTCAAGTTGCTTTTCCAAACCCATATCCATAGATTCCGAATTTAGGATCTCCCTTAAGTTGTTAAACTTCCTCTGAGGTACAAGGCTCTGATACCAATTGTTGGATTCCAATAACACTGAGAGGGGGAGGGGGGTGAATTAGTGTTATACTGAAATTATCAATTTTAACCATATTAAAACATGCATACACCAACCGGTATACCATTACATACATATTTGAAAGAAGTAAAGCAACCAATAAGCCAATCACATAAATGAACACCATAACACACATAATTATATGTGGAAAACCTCAAAGAGGAAAAACCATTGTGGGATTTGTGACCCACAATATCAATCTAGTGGCCATATGAAGAGATATTACAAAGTATAAGGGGAGTGCACTTGCAAGAAGGCTTACAGCCTAGAGCACACTGCTCAATCACAAAAGGAGCCTCACTGACTACATATAAATCCAGACTACAATCTGGAGAAGTGAGTGAACTACTAATATAACATCTTTTATGCTAGAATACAGCTCCAGTTAAGCTCTGTCTGTTCCGGTCTAAAACCCTAAACCCTTTTACTGAAAATATCCCTTACATAAATACCCTCACATACATGATCTCTCTGATATATTTTGCATCTCCTTCATTATTTCCTTTTTAATATGAATTCGCATCATATCACCTCCACATGTTAACATGATCTCACATATCATAAAATGATCTAATCCAACTGACCTATATACCCTATACAATTTATCATACCTTATGTCGGCTTACAAAGATAATTATAATATCAATATACATGTTGACTAGATAACATAAATACATAAATATCAAAAACAATTGCCAATGTTGGATCCAAAAGATGTCGGCCTCCAATACCGATAACCTTATTCTAAACCATGTCAGCCTACATTGCCAGTAACCTGAGAATTCCTTCCATCCTATCGGTGTCGGTGTCGATGAAGTGCCTACCGGTACACAACTAACCCAAAATATGAAGCCAAAATAAGTTGCCATGTTGCCATCAATGACAACATAGTAAAACCAACCAATTGAGTGTCAATTGCCAACAACTACTAGATTATAATTTAATGACATTGGTAGCGTAAAATAATATGCAGAGATATCATAGAATATGAATCTTTTATAATGAATTATTGTTATTCTAGGTGTATTTATAATAAGACATGTTAGCTTAGAAAACCTAATGATTACATGCATCATAGTCTAAGTATTGATATTGGCATTAATTTTAGAAATGCTCCCAAGTGCAAAACACGAGAATCTTGAGAATCTCTTCTTAATATTTTACCTAAATAAATAATGAAAGGATAGGATATTAATATTTGATCAAAGGAATTTGTTATTTATTAACTTATAGCATGTTAAAGGAAATCTTAGTTTAAGAACTCAAACATCTTACTAAGAGTCAAATAACCTTTTATATCACTTTCTAACATTGCTTTTTATTAAGATTAAATAGGTTTTGAACTGGCCCTAAAAACATTCACATCAAAATGCTACCAAAAAACATAATGCAAAAGTAACCTAATAACCAATTATAAACAAAAAAATAGCAAAATAACAATGACCAAAATAGGGACACATATCGAGACTAACTTACTGAAATTCCTTTAGAATTCTAGTAGCTTCAAGATCCTTATAAATTAGGAAATCATGTAAATCCATCAACTCTTGGATGGTCTGGGATTGGTCACCCACTGGTTTAGATTGACTATGTGTCCTTGCGGATGGCCTCATGCCTTCACAACAACCTTTTTACCTTACTCAAGAGTTTTATCATCAACATCTGCACCAACCCCAATAACATTTGCACTAACCATATAAATTTTGTCTTTCTTCTATTTCTTCATAATCGTCAATTATCAAACCTTGTTATCAATCATACAGAGACTAGTAGCACTATTCTAGACAACAATTTGACTAACGTTCACCATAATATCAAAATTATTGTGAACCTTGATGATAGTATCCTTCGACATGTTAATTCTTTTGTCATGATTATTTTTCATGACCTTCGCATCACTGGCCACCTCTTCAATTAAAGCCAACATTTTTGTTCTATCATCCTTGGTCCTCCCCTAGCCAACCCCTCTTTCCAAATTGTCAAACCTACTACAAAGGGTCTATAATCTCTCTTTCATGAGGTTAATTTCTAATATGAAGCAATTCAACAATCTAAACTACCCCAAAGTACCATTTTTGCAAGACTCATGACATCTTCTATATGTTCTAAGGAATTAAGATTCTAACAGACCTCCTCAATACCCTTAATTTTCTCTTAAGAAGTCAAAATGTCCTTGTAAAAATTCTCAAATAATTTATCACAAATAAAATACTCAATGCTTAGATCATCCTAACAAAAAAAATTTCCTTATTCACAACACCTCTCTTCCTCTTATCCACATCACCTCTCTTAGATTTTTTACCCAATGTACCATTCTTAGTTGCATAGTGCCTAATCAAATCCCCCTCCTCAATGCATTGTTCTTCAATTATCTCCTTCCCCTTCTCATTAATCCCAATGTTAGCCTTATTATTAGGTTTAGGTTTTTGAACAATAGAAGAAACATACTCCTCATTATCATTTTTAGTGGAGAATTTGTTAGATGAAGAAGTTTTAGCTTTGGGGTGAATCTTAGAAATCTTTTGAGAGGCCTACTCCCATTTTTCTCCTACATCAAACCATTCTTCCTATCCTACAACAACATGTTCTTAGTGTTAGTGGACATATCCGAGTAATGGACCTGAACAAATTTAGCATACTATTTCTTAGGATTATACTAAGTAGACTTAAGGGGAATGGAAACAGATTTGGAATAGTCAATAATAAGAAAGATAAGACCCTCATGAAGATCAGGGGAATTAATTTTTTCTTATGATCCTTGAGCCCAATAGTCAAAGAAGACAAAAGATAAAAAGAAAATGAAACCAACCATTTATGGTGGAAATGGTTAAATAAAATGAAATGGTGACCAAACAAAGTGGTGAATCTATCATCCAAGGTGAAATACCTCATAATAACCTCAAAGATATTAGCCCAAAGGGTTTTGATAGTACCACAATCATAGCCACTATATTTAGTCCTCTCCACCTTATCCTTTTCCTTATCTTTGAAAAACAAGGAAATGGCATCTTTCAACGCTTTGCAGTCTGTAAAGATCTTTCTACCATCTATAAGGAAACCAGTAATTTGTGCCATCAAGTCTTTTGAAATAACTAGTTCAATCTTGAAAACTAACAAAGTCTCATTCTTTCACCCCTTAAAAAAATCTTTGGTAGCTTGCGAGTCAAAGCCATGGAGCTTTTTTGTATAAGGAGTGACACCTCATGCAGAAAGTTTACCCCAAACCTTTGGGTCCTTGCACCATTTTTTGCAAGAGCTAGGCTCCACTCGGTTTATGTCTTCACTCGTGATCTTAGAGGGACCACCCAACTTACAATAGAGCAAGGCACTATGAATAATGAAAATCCAAAAATACTCAAAGTGAAACAAAGGATAAATACGTAATGTAAAAAATAGCTCATAGAAATATCCATAATCTATGTGACTTCAATGTTGAAGTGACAAGGGGTTATTATGAAGTCATAAGGTGGTGCCACATTAACAAGTGATGCTTTCATGGTTTAAGATATTAATAACTTCAATGATAAAGGGATTATTAGAATCCCATCCATGTCTATCCTCTAAGGACACACCAAGGTTCGCAAAGAAGTCTGCATTTGACTTTCCCTCATTATAGACATGAGAAATAACACACACATAAAAGATGTTAATAATATAAATATAAACTAGGATCACACCATTAATAGTCCAACTAGGCTTTTGGGTTTGATTCAAACAATTTATAACATTAAGGGAATCATCCTCAAGCTAGACCTTTTTGAATCATTTGGAATGAGCCAAAGTCAATGCAATGCAGGCTATCTTTGCTTTAACAAAGTTGTTTGTTTGGTTTCCTAAAGGGAGTTCCACTACCAAAACAAACCTACCATTGTGATCTCTCAACCCCTCCCCTACTTCTAGAAGGCCCCAAATAACCCTTGGCCACCCCATCAAAGCTAACCTTAATCCAATCCCTTGGAGGAGCTCTCTAAACAATATTGTCTCTCTATTTCTTAGTATTTAGAATAGGATTAGAGATATAAAAAATAGAGGTTCCACTTAGAAGCCACCTATAAATCATAATTAGACACCAAATCTTTAGGATCCCCCTAGGGGCCAACAACCACACTTGCAAGAAAATTCTCCTTAATCAAAAAACAAAATTTGAAAGAATGACTCTAGGTAGAAAAAGAAGTTTCCCTAAAAAAATTGTTGTTGCATTGTTTCAAAAAACCTCAAGCAACATAAAGCAAACTAGGGGACAAAAGAAAAAAAAGGGAAAGATTCAAGGAAGGATCCCACCACTGAGAGTATCCATCATGAATTGATCAAGAAAACATCTGGTTGAGATTCCATAGAGTAATAATATGTGACCAGACTTCCAACATAGTCACAACCAAATAGAAGATGGAGAGAGTTCTCATAATCCTTTTGATCAAGAAAGAATCTATTGGGAAGAAAAAAACCCTCTTGTAGAGATTCTCAATAGTAAGACTTTTATTCAAAGATATAACGGTGAAAATTAGGGTTTTCACCATTAGATGTATGAAAACTACTAGTTTTGTGACTTAAAGACCATTACATTCAATAGAGGGTCACTATCCAATAGATCTAGTCACAAACCAACAAGGATTAGGACTAAGAATTCTGATTGGATTGATTGGATCTCTTTTGTGAGTTGAATTACCTAAATTAGGGTAAAAGTACTGAAAATGAAGGTAAAAATGTGAAAATAGTAATTTGTAGTCATCGGATTGAGTCACGAACTTAGATCTAGGAGATATAATCAAATTCGGACCTATTCCCAAAAAGAGCACCTAAAATGTCGGGATTGTGTCGCCCCCGCCTTGGTCCTCCAAACTTTTTGCACTCTAATGGAGGATTGATTCATCACTGTAAACAATGCTTATTCTTAAGATCATAACTCCGTACTTATTTCCTACAAACAGAAAAAAGGGAAATAGGTTAGGAATAGGGGTTTGCCTAAGTCAAACCCTGGTTTAGGAATTAACCTTGAATGAAATGTTGCAAATACAAATAAATGATGGAAAGATATACCTCAGATTTGCAATGACTGATAATGATACTTTTCTCCTTGAATGTAACCACATATGTTGTATGAAATATCATGAACACAATAAAACCCTAATCAAACACACATGCTTGCATATGAATGATGTAATGTTGCTCCACAACGGATAAATGAAGAATATGCAACCTTGATGATCTCTGGAAATGCTTGATGATGAATGCTTCAATATTGGGATGATAGATTGCTTTAATGGTCGCCTTATGATTATGTTGTTACCCTTTGTGTTTCTCTTATATGATCAAATGAGAGGTATGGATCTCCTTATATACTTTCCTATCGAAAAATGCCTTAATTTTCTGACATAGGTCAACATGGAGATCACAATCTCGATAGCTCATTGTGACCATTTAGAGGGGCCAAATTAAGATCCTATTTGAGAGGACCAAGGCGCCACGCCCTAGTCCCAATGAGGACCATGACACCATGCCCTAGTCCTAGCCCATTTTAGGGCCAAAATCAAGGGACCATGTGATGTGTAAAGTGAAAATAAGGCTAGATTTGATTGGTATGAGCAAGATTAGGTCCTATCCTGGCTTTGGGACATGAACGCTAAGAGGAGGGCCAAAGCGTGGAGTAAATTGTAAGGGATTACAATTTAGGATGCTACATTTAGCCCCCACTTTAGTGGGAGTATGAGCCTATGAAAATACTCACAATAAAGTAGATGAAAGAGAGATGAAGAAGAGGAGCAATGAGGAACATGATCAAAAGGAGTATAAAACATCACTAATTTTGAGGGATCAAACCCCCAATATTAGGATCTTAACTCACTCAAACATATGCAAGGGCACACAAAACAAGACAAAAACAAAAAGATAAAAAGGGAAACAAAGACAGACAAAGATAAAAAGGCAAACAAAGATAAAAAAAAGCAAACAAAGGCAAAAGACCCAAAACACAAAAGCTAAAGACCAAAAACAAGACCTCAAGTCAACTAGACGAAGAGACCTCAATATCAAAATGTCTCAACAACTAACATCATTCTTGAAAAATTCCATCTCAAGAACACAAGCGATCACATAAAAGAGCAAAGCACTCATCATCCATGAACCGTTAATAGAAAATCTATGAGTTCATGAGAAGAAGGAAAGAGAGAGCAATGATACACACTAGATGTTTTTTTCTAAGTGATCCATGACAAGAATGACGAGAAAGGACATGGATACTTGCCCTTAGATATGTTTTTCTATGTAATCCATATTGGGGAGGAGAGTAAGAATAGTCTATCTTCATTTCACAAGTTTCACTCATCCTCATGCATGCATGTGATAATGCAAATGAAAATGCCAAGGGGAGAATGTCTGGTTTCGGGAACATCTCATTTAAGAGTTTGTTTTCTCTGATTTTGAGAATGGTTTAAGATAGATGCATGTCTGGTTTCAAGGACATCCCATGTAAGAGTTTGTTTTCTTTGGTTTCGGGAATGTACACCCCATCTAAGGCATATATCAAATATTGTGTCTGGTTTCAGGCATGAAGCATCTCGTATAAGAGTTTGTTTTCTTTAGTTTCGAGAATGAACACCCTGTTTAAGACATGCAAAAATTGATATGCAAAAATATGGTACAATATAGTACAAAGAGGGAAATATGGGAGGCCCACCCTTAAGATGTCAACATATCCCTATGTTTATGTCTTACCGAAGCTAGAAATAAGGATACCCGCCTTCAACACCAAGGAGATATCCTTTAGGCAACAATGTCATAAATCCAAGATAAAGAGGGGAAACTCTTCGAGCAAGGATAAGATAGTTGAAAAAGAGATATCTCACAATAATTATAAAGGGGATCCTTGGAGGAGAAGATATCTTTTCTTAAAAGACATATACCTCCAAGAGGAGTTTCTTGAACAAACATACCAAGAGAAGAGAGGAAGAACAAGACTGCATACCCTCCCCCTATTACTTGGTGAAAGAGATTCTTGATGAAGGATGACACACTTTTGAATCTATGTGAGGGATAAGCTTATAATACATATGCATTGCCTAGTGAAGAAGAGGTTGTCGCCAAGGACTTACACCTCTTGCATAAGAGAGAATCCTTGAGAAATAACTTTCACACAAGGAATGACATTAAATCATAAGCCAACACCACTCAACAAAGGAAAAGTGGATCCTTAGAAAGGAGAGAAAGAAATCATTTCCCCCCAAGCGTAAGGACAACAAGAAGAATTATACAACCTATAAGGAGGGATTAAACATAAGTGAATGCACAATGTACTCACATGAATGAATATCTAATGCAAGAAAAGACATTAATATATGTAAAATGCAACTCTAAAGAAGAGGTAATCTTCAAAGAGAAAGAGAGAGAAAGAAAGAAAGATCACAAATTTCCTTGAGGAGGGATTAGTCATAAGAGAAATATCATTTCATGCAAGAAAGGATATCAACACATGAAAAATGCAACCCCTAAAGGGAATGGTAATGCTTTAGATAGAGAGAGAAAAGGATAAGGTTCTTTCCCCCAAGTGTAGAGGAAAGAAAGGACCATGTTGCCGCCCCAAGATGTTTGAAATTAAAAAAGCATCACCCCTTATGACAAAGAGCCCCTAGTTAAGTTAACTACTTATTTCATAGGGTGAGGAGAAACATCGAGGGTGAGAAGAGTGCTAAGGCAATACCTTCTCACCGAGAAAGAGAGCAATATCAATAGAAAGATTTATTTGAGCCTTATCGAATTGTTATTGAAAAAATTCCTTAAATGTTTTACATTTTTGAAGAGAATGACAATAGCTACAATGAAAAAGACAATTCTCATCACCTTCTTTATGTTTTTTGCTAAATTTTATGAAAGGAAAAACAACATTTTTATCATAGTTTTAACTTCCAAAATATTCTAGCTACTAATCTTTCTTGATCATCAATAGGAAAAAAATTGTCTCTTGTGATATAGAATTATGATTGTTAGAAGAAAAAGCATTGTCATCTATGATTTTAACTTTATCTCCATCAATGAGTCCTTTCATTGCATTTTGATAATTAGGACAATCATTGGAATTATGATCATTAGTTTGGTGATATGAACAAAAAAGAGGTTTTGAATAAGAAGCACTTTCAGTTGCATGAATGGCTTGTTGTCTTGCAAGATGGTCTTTGAAGTATTGAATATTAAGAAGGACATCCATAGGAGATTTATGATCATATCTCAGGCCTTGTATGCTGATTTGTGTAGGAGGGTTTATAGGGACTCGAATTCCTTTTTCAAAATTTTGAAGTCCTCGTCCTCTAAAACTTTGTTTTGATATTATGTTAAAGCCACTCCTATAAGAGTCTTTCAATTGAAAATGTGAGGGAAAATTATAATAAATTTCTTTGAAGTATATAGTGTAAGCTTGTTTAGAAGGAACAAAGGGATTAGTAGATGAAGAAGGAATATCTTGTGGAAGAGGATTTTCCTTTCTTTCATCATGCATATTTTCTTTGATAGTTTTGGAAGGAAGATCCTTATGATCTAAGGCCTCATCTTTACTTAATGTTATGTTGGTAGATAGATCATGAATGAAATGCATAATACCATCTTCTCTACAAATGTTCTGATGATTAAGATAGGCTCTAGGAGAATAAGGAGGATCTAGAGAGATGGAAACACCAATATTTAGATCTTGCCCCCCTTGCACTAAGGTATGTGTATGAGAAGAAGATGGTGTCATTTTTCTCTTCAATGCTTTCTCTCCATTAGAGAGATCATTGATAGGATTATTAGCTTGTTCTTCATTCACATTAGATACCCTAGGGGAGGTACAAGTATTAGGTTTTCTATTAGCTTCTCTAGAATTAGGATCTACAAAAGCTTTGAGGTGATCTACATATGAAATGCATATTACCAAAAACATGATCATAAAACAACATGAAGGAATAGCTAGCATTGAAATAACAGTTAATGGTGATGACGCCTCCATAAGTCAGCCACATAATGCACCATTACACATTGAAGCCTTCATACACAAGCATCGCATAAAACGAGTCCTGATAGATGGAGGAGCAGGTCTAAACATTTGTACATTGAGCACTATTAAACAATTGGGATATTCAGATAAAGCTGTGAATGCTACAAACAAAATTACCATCAAGGCATATGATGATGAAGAGCGTTCATCCAAAGGCACAGTCACCTTACCTCTCAGAGTTGGGCCAGTTACAAAGGATGTGGTTTGTCAAGTCCTAGACCTGGAGCTCACATACAACATATTGCTAGGACGTCCTTGGATTCATGAAATGAGGGTAGTCCCATCTACATATCACCAATGCATTAAATTTCCTCACAATGGAATTGAAATAACAGTTAATGGTGATCTTAATCCATTCATGTATTGCAATAACTTGAGATCAAAAACTGAGACCATCATTCCAAGTAATCGAGAAGCTATTCCTTCATCAGCATATGTTGATCTAGAATCATCACCCGTACAGGCATAGGCACCCGCACAGGGGGAGCCACAGGCACAGGCACCCATACAGGGGGAGCCACAGGCAGAGGTACAAGGGGCCGAGGCGGAGGAGGATGAGCTGGTTGAGCTGAGGGAGATCTGCCAGGGACAGACATATGAGATTCAGAACTTGGAGAGGGAGAGGGATAGACTCAGGAGGCGGCTCAGAGATACTGAGCGGGAGCGAGATCAGGCTATACAGCGCTACACTGAGGCTGAGACAGCACTGAGGGTTGGGAGGCAAGCGGTAGAGGACATAGGGGCTGGATATGCCTATGTTCTGCGGGCAGGGGAGGAGATCGCTTACTGGCGGGATCTCTATTATGGTGCAGTGTCAAGCGATCAATGGGCCAGGAGCTTCTGGAGACCATCACGTACAGCGACGGCCACTGGAGGGAGTCAGAGGAGATAGGCGTCCAGTGGTGGGGTTATGGGTCCTCCACCACCACTAGATAGAGGGGGCAGGAGAGATGATCTTGAGGCGGGTCCTTCCAGGGCTCAGACTCGGTCGAGGCCAGGTGGCTCCGAGGGAGGGAGTTCATCATAGCCATAGAGGGCTCCCTATGTATCAGTATTATACCATTTTTGTATGATGATGTAGACACCTGCGGGTGATTGTAGCCATATGATTTTGACATCATTGTATCATGACACTTTTGATTTATATATATGAGATGATTCATCTTTGCGATAGCTATATGCATGTGTACCTATGTGATGCTTCTATATGTTTCTATGATGTATGTTTCTATGTGATGGTTATGATATGGATGCAAATATGTACATGATGAAATGCAATATTTTTGTTCTTTTATGTTTTAAATATTATGCAAATGTGAATGTATGAAATGCAGATGATTATTTACATGATGAGAATGTAAAATGTGCTAATATGTGTTGTGTGCAGGATGTGATGCAATTGTGATATCTATATGTATGTATGAAATGCTTAATATATGGTAATGCAGGTGCAACTACACGAAATGCAGATATTTTTGGTGTGTCATTATACTCAGTCATGTGATAGCGGGCTATGCGGACTCAAGAAGGATGATGAAAGTCAATCAAGAAATGGGGATGGAAGATAGAAGATATGAAAGTGAAAGAGCTTATTGTGCATTATCATCATTGAGCTTTATTATGGCAAGTAGGTTATGACAATCGAAGCATATGTTCGACCCAGAAAGTCATTGTACCCGTTTGCATGGAGATAAGACAATCACAAACAAGGAATGCCCCAGTTCATACTAGACTCATAGTCTCCTCATATCCTTGGACAAGTATTAGCATTACTAAGAGACAATCCACAGATAGCAAAGAAAAATAGGTGACGATACCCCATCCTTGCCTTTCTAGTCAAAGACATCCTGGAGATAAAATCTCTAGTCAGAGACATCCCAAAAAAGCTAAAAGACATGTCACCAAAAAGATAAAATCAAAAGAAAACCAAGACTCGACACCAACATCCACTGTAGTCCTCGAGTTTAGTGTCTCTTGTCACTTGTATAAGTCGTATTTGATTGTGGTCACAATGTTTACTTTCACAAAAAGGATAGATAGCATTGAACCATAATGTTGTCTGAGTCTGTTGAAAGATTTGATTTGTTGAAGCCCATTGTTGCTGCTGTGTCTCATCTGAAACTGACTGAATCCATGAAACTGATACTTTATTACAGAGAAGACGGAGAAAAGTGGAAGAAACTGTACTCCTCAAAACATGTGACGTTCTGAGTTCCACACTCATCACTAGATGTAGGATTTGCCTTAGCCACAGATAGGAGTTTGATTTATTATGGATGGAAAGGGGTGAAAAGGAATGTTTATTATGAATGGCTAACCAATCTTGGATAGATCGATAACAAGCCATGATGGGAATGGGTACGTTTATTATGAACAAATAGATTGTGAGTGTGTGCAAAGTGAGTGTGTGCAAAGTGAAGGATGAAAGTGAATCCTGAAGGAGGGAGGAGCAATGTCTCTATGCATGGCACCGATAGCCTGGTTTTCACCATGGTACTTGCCTAGGGCGCACCAAAGTGGTTTTCACCATTGGACGAAATTATTTCTCTTTACTTTTTTCGATTTTTTCAATGTTTTTTGTGTCACAAGGCGCCTGTTTGCCAGGTTTACACCAAGTAATGATTTTTTTATTTTATGATTTTTTTTTTTGTATTTTTGAATTGGGATACTCTAAAGAGCTATGTGTAAAACCTGCGAAGGTGCATGTTGTTGATAGGATCCTCCAAAGGTTCGCCATCTAGAGTTGAAAGTTGATATGCACCAAATCCATATGTTGTTGTGATGATGTAAGGACCAAGCCAATTTGGTTTGAACTTGCCCTTCTTCTCTTTGTCTTGCTGATTTTTTGGATTTTCTTTGAGAACTAAGTCACCCACCTCAAATATACGAGGCTTTACCTTATGATTGTAGCTGCATTGTTCCTTGATTGAATGATGTGTAGCTCGAGTGACTGTCTTCCTTGATAAAGGAATTGAGATAGAATTACTAGTGTTTGGACTACATTTTCCCATATGCGTGTCACCTAAAGAAGTTTGGGCATCCCTGATAACAAAGTCCCTTGAGGAAGCTCCATTAAAGGTCCATGATGTATCGCCAAAAGGGGATTGATGTGTGGAACAAGTGGATGAGTTATGAAGGCTTGTGACTGTGAAAAGAAGTGAAAGTATCATAGCATGATGGAGACTTAGGATCAACAAGTATCTCTTTGGCTTGAAATTGTAGAACTTTTGCCCCCAGTTATTTTGGTATTAGGGGAGATCAACTCTTGTTCTTTTTTCTTCATATTATTTTTATCCTTGACTTTGATTTTTGCAGAGTCCAATAGCTTTTGATTTTGATTTGGACTAAAGGACTTTTCTTTAATTTTGACTTTTAGATTTTTCTTTTCAAAGCTTGATTTTTTATCCCCAATGAGTAAGGGCTTTTGTAATTCTTGTTGATCCAAGTCTAGGAGAGGAGTGGAAATGGAATGAGTGGATGATATGGTAAAGCTATGTGAGTTATCAAGAGGGCTAGCGATATGCTCAATGGATTCTTTGTTAGAACCACTCTTAGGACTATTGATATCAAGATTTGCATTTAGACTTAGTAGCCACAACACTAGGCGGTTCATACCCAATTCCTTGGCATTGAAAATTGTTTATATATTGTTCCTTTCGACTCAATCTCTTAGGAGATAGTGGGAGTTGATCAACATGAAAGATATACTCACCACATCCCATGTCTTTAATCTTGAATTTTTCTTTGATCTCTGATTGTTTTGATGTAGAAGCTTTCGACGATTCTAGATCAACATATGCTAATGAAGGAATAGCTTCTCGATTACTTGGAATGATGGTCTTAGTTTTTGATCTCAAGTTATTGCAATATATGAATGGATTAGGATCACCATTAACTGTTATTTCAATTCCATTATGGGGAAACTTAATGCATTGGTGATATGTAGATGGGACTGCCCTCATTTCATGAATCCAAGGACGTCCTAGCAATATGTTGTATGTGAGCTCCAGGTCTAGGACTTGACAAACCACATCCTTTGTAACTGGCCCAACTCTAAGAGGTAAGGTGACTGTGCCTTTGGATGAACGCTCTTCATCATCATATGCCTTGATGGTAATTTTGTTTGTAGCATTCACAGCTTTATCAAAATATCCCAATTGTTTAATAGTGCTCAATGTACAAATGTTTAGACCTGCTTCTCCATCTATCAGGACTCGTTTTATGCGATGCTTGTGTATGAAGGCTTCAATGTGTAATGGTGCATTATGTGGTTGACTTACGGAGGCGTCATCAGCTTTTGTGAATGTAAGAGAGTGTGGAATGGAAAGGTATCCCACCATGGCTTGAAACTGGTCCGCGTTCAGATCAGTAGGGACGGCAGTGTCTCTCAAGATTTTGTCAAGAATAGCTTTATGTGTGAGGGATATGCATAAAAGCTCAAGGATGGAAATAAGTGTGGGTGTTTTCCCTAACTATTCTACAAGGTCATACTCAGGTTTGGTTGACGAGGAAGCAATGTTTTTAGCCGGAGCACCTTGCAAAGTCAATTTTCCTCGACGAGTTGTAACATTGCATTCAGAGATAGGTTCGGAAGAAGATCCAATGCCTTTTAGGACAATCTTAGGTCTTTGGGTAGGATTCTCAAACGTTTTGTCCTTGATGATAATGGTAGAGACATGATTGTCCATCGAAATGTGATTGATAGTTGAATCATAGTTATAAGATGCTCTGGTATAGTTGGTTTGATCATCTGTGGCTTTAGCTTTTCCCTTGTCATGCTTTGGGAATTGGAATGCTCTTGTCAAATGGATAAGGACATATGTCTCTCATTGTGTATGTTGGCTTCGGTGTATTTATGTCTTCCATTTTCTTTTGTAAGTCCCTGATTTGTTGTTCCAAATTGCTCTTAGGTGGAGATTGACTTCTTAGACCATACCCCATGCTTGAGGCACCAATTGGAGGAGAAGCATGTTGCATATATGGATGATATCGATCATACACATGTTCATATGGAGGAGGTCTATAATGATGTTGCGTATATGGACCACTTGGTATAGAGTCATCGTGAGGAATGGAATATCTGCTTTGTCCATGTATACCATACTTTATAGGAATGTCATGAGTTTGTTCTAGTGTGTTGTCCCCAAATTTGACGTGGGGTTTCCTTGTGTCCAAATTTTGAGCATGCCTTTGAATATCCAATTGCCTTGGTGGTTGATCCTTAGCATTGGTATGTGATTGAGCATATTTTTCTGCATAAGACTTCCATAATGGTCTACGAAGGTGATTATCATATGCTTGACCATGTGTGTATGGGACCTCTGGTTTTTTAAATAAAGATTATGGTGATTCAGGCACCCTATGTGGTCCTCTATCGCCTCCACTATTTGGCCTCCTTTGATCCATGTTTGAATGAGTTTGTTACAAAGGTTGATTTTCTATTATTTGAGACATGTCAAAATCATGACGTATCTTGGCTCCACTTTGTGCCATCATTTGTAAGAAGTATTGTCTATCCCTCCTCATTATTTCCTCAACCAATCGATTGAAACAGGGATCCATAATGGATTCTTCCACATCTGCTGAATGTACAAAGAAGTTGTCCATATTGTCATTGTGTGTATCATTGTTGTTTGTAGTGTCCATGTTCTCAACATTTGGAATGTTTCTATAGGCATCCATGTCAGGTAATGTAGTATGATCAGAATTGAAAAAGATATCATTGTCATACTCATAGGAGCTCATGTTTGCAGACTCTTGAGCCTCTTTAGTTTCTCTCCTAGATTTTTGGGAACAAGTTTCAACCATGAACTAGGTATTGACCAAGATGTGTGAGACTAGATGAAAATGGAAAGAGTATGGAAGACTAAGAGTTTGGATGGAATGTAAATGAATCTGAGGTGTACTTGCAATGTCCAAAGTGTAAGACCAAGCATGTATGTAGTAGAGTAGGTGTGGCTTCCAAAGAGAGGATAGTTTCTCTTGATGAGGTAAGTTGACCTTGACTCTAAGTAAGACCAAATGAGACCCAAAGGTGATAGACCTTGATGAGGGACCACTTAGTAAAATGTTGTTGTATGTAGTGTGTTGACAAAGCAAGATGAAGACAAGCAAGTGACCTTTTGACTCAAGTTTAGACAAATGTGAATGTAATGTAAGGTGTAAAGCAATGATGGACTTTGTGAGACCCAAAGATAGGTTGAATGCTAGGTGAAAACCTGAAGAGATAACCTAGGAAGCTCAAGAATTCCGAAACTGACTGTGTTTGTTTGCTGGACTGTAAAAAATTTTCAATACTGAACACAGACGTGCCTGTATACTACACAAACACGATTTCCTGACACAGACATGGTTCTGCTTAACCCAAACGCGATTCTGAGACTTTGTAAATGTAATGCTAATTCTGGGAACACAAACACATTTTTGCCCTTCATAGACGTGGTTATACAACACAGACACGGTTATATCAGACACAGACGCGTTTCTACAAAATTTGTGCAATTTTTTTTAGTCTGTGAAGATATTTTGTGACCAAATCTGAATGTTTGACTGTTTTTCGTGACAAGAGGACACAGTGTTGATGAGGACTCAATGTTTGTAAGTGTCTAGACAAAATGACTCAAAGAAAACTATGTTGTTTGATGTAAAAATGTTTTGCATACACTTGAAGACACAAAAGACACAATGTTTTGTTGTTTGGTCTTGAATGTTTTGAATGTTTAAAATAAGTCAAGCACAATTCTTATGGCTGGCCAAGACAATAGTTGTTGATCCCACATGGGGTTTTACCCCCGAGGCTACGCTATTCAGAGCGGATACTTAGATGCTTGACCTCACTGGCTCCACCCTCGGCACTCACTTCTCGGGTTAGCCAAGCATCAGCCCCCACGAAAACTCTTCGTGGTGAACTTTGTATCTCTACTAAGAACCATATGTGTGTGGGCCTCTACCAGAGGTCCGACCTCCTGCCCCAACAACTAGAAGGATTTTGGCTTCTAAACAAAAAGGTGCTAGTAAGGGCATCTACTCGTGTGGCCATACATGCGGCACTTTCAGCTCTGTAAATACAGAAGGCTCCTAGCCGGTAGGGGTTACGCCCTACAAATGATCAAATAAATTTGATCAAACGGGTTTATGGGGAGACATAGTGTCGGTATGAACTAATCAGCACACGTTATTCATAGTTTTCACCATGAATACAGTTATTTATAGTGGTTTGGAAGAAGATGGCTTTTCTTTTGCTACCACTTGGGTCATTCTCTCCTCACTAGTAGTCCTAATGACCACACGGGGAGACAGGCCCTCTAAAGATGAAACAAAAAGAGCCTATTGCTCAAGACACAAAAGACAATGATTCAATTTTAGTGCACCAATTGAAGTGTTTGCTAGTCTATGAAAACAAGGCACACCATAAAAAAAAATCCAAAAAACCCTTGCCAAGGTCCTGCAACAAAGATTTGTTAGTAGTTTGGATTGTTTGAAATAATCACCCCTTCCTGCAAGCACACAAGTTAGGTAAATTTTAGATCCAAAAGACTTTGTGAAAATAGGGGCCTTCAACAAAATGATTTTTGCTTTCAAGGCAAGCTGCACCAATTTCATTAGCTAGATCTGCAAATGTTAGCTCAAAATAAACCAGATCTAAAAATAAAACCGAATGACTAAAAACTTGAATCAATAAAAATTGGAAATACAAATAAGTATACACAAACGCGGTTACCCCAAACACAGACGCGGCTCTCTGACGCAGACGCGCTTCTGTGAAACATAGACCCGGTTTCAGAACGCAGACGTGGCTCCTGGACATAGACTCGCCTAAAAACACCATAGACACGACTAAAGAACACAAACGCTATTTTCGGAATCTGCAAAAATAAAATACTATCGAGGATGTAGACGCGATCCAAGATATCGCAAACATGGCAGAAAATCATAAACGCGATCTGAAAGTACGTAGACGCGAAAATACCAAAATGTCGTCGAAAATGTCAGATCTGCAACTTCAAAATACAATATCTGCAACAAGGATGTTAAATACAAAAGGGACAAGAGTCCCATCGGGCGTGCCAAAATGTTTACGGTGAAAATGGATACAACAATAACAATGTTGAAAGACTAAATGGATTCAACCACAAAAACCCTAGCCTAACAACAATAAAGATCCACCATAACATATGAAGATTACCTAAGACAATGCAAATCAAATGAAATCACAAAGATTATACCATCACATGTCCAATAGGGTTTGGATCTCCATTCTTCCTATCTCCATTGATCTTGCTTGATATATTTGCTCTCAGATTTTGTGTGCACAAGAGCTCAACAAAGAACAAAATGTGGTTGCAAATAGGATCTCATATGCCAAGTAGTAGTTAGCTTGAATCATTAGCTGGGTAGTTAGGGTTTTAATAATGAAGGAAGCATCTCCTTATATAGAAGACACAATATGAAATGAAGGGATAAGATTGAGAGGTGTAAAAGGAGGTCGACTATGATTAGAGGGTAGGTAGAGGAAATAATAAAATAATGAAAGGGGGTAGGCAATGTATGAATTAAGAGATGAATGACATGTGTCATGGGTAGAAAAGGCTAATGAATTAATTAAATAAATAAAGATTTATTTAATTAATAGAAGAAGTGGGATCAATTAAATAAATAAGATATTTATTTAATTTAGGAAAAGGATAATTTAAATAAATAAATGTATTTATTTAAATGAGAAATAAGGCTAGAAGAGGATAAATGAATTAATTAAATAAATAAAGATTTATTTAATTAATAGAAGAATTAGGCTTAGATAATTAAATAAATAAAATATTTATTTAATTAGACATGACAATTTTAGGTGTCTACAGTAACCATAATAATAAACAACAAGGGGGAAATAGGATCCCCTTGCCTCAATCTTCTGGAGTAAGAAATAATTTGGAGGGGGAGCCATTGACAATACTAGAACATTTAGGAGTAGAGATCAGTTGCTCAACAATTTGATCTACTTTACTACCAAAACCAAAAGCCTTAAGAAACTTGAGAAGAAAGACCCAATTCACTCTATCATAGGCCTTCATGAGATCCAAATTCAAAAGAAACCCAACTCTTTTATTCATCGAGAGAGAATATATATTTTCATGGAGTGTCAAAATAGAGTTGAGAATTTGGCATCTAGATAAAAAATTATTTTGTTGCTCAGAGATGATAAAAGCAAGAAACTTCTTAAGCTCGAGCACCAGTACTTCAGAAAAAATCTTATAAATAGAATTGCAAAGGTTGATGGGCTATAAGTCACAAAAAGACCGCACTCTAACTTTCTTTGGGAACAAGACAATGAAAGTAGTATTGAGCTCCTTAAGTAAACTTTTTCTCCCAAAATATTTCTTAGAAGCATCCAAAATGTCCTTTGCCAATATGTCCCCAAAATATAAGAAGAAAAACATTGAGAAGCCATCAGACCTAGGTGCTTTGTTCCTCTCAAAGGAGAAGACAAGCAAGGGCTCTATTCATCTCATTGAAAATCAAATTGGGAATAAAATTGAGAAACTGCTCCTGACCATCAAGGTCTACATCCTAAATAGCATTAAGAAACTTCCTCCATAGACAAAACACAAGAAAGGACTCTATTCATCTCATAAAAAATCAAATTGGGAATAACATTAAGAAACTACTCCTGACCATCAAGGTCTACATCCTGATCAACAACCATAAGAGAAACAAAGAAGTCTAAAGCAACCCACATGATGTCTTCCTCCTTATCTAGGATACTCCCATTATAAGAGAGACTTAATATGATTGAAATCTTGATGTTTCAAGGTGGACAAATGAAAGAATTTAGTATTACAATCACCATTATAGAGCCAAAGATCTTTGGATCTCCACTTCCAAAATTCTTCTTCCTTAGAGATGATATCATGGAGCTGGGAGAGAAGAGAAAATTATTGATCCCGAAGAAGAGGATTAGCCATATTTAGATGGATCATCTTTTGAATCCTATCAAGATCATCTTTGATTTGTGTCTTACTTTGGAATAAATGTCCAAAAGTAGACTTGTTCCACCTTTGAATATTTGTTTTAATAGAAGCATTCTATTTAGAAACATAGAACATCGTCAAGCCATCCACATTGATATTCCACCAATCCCAAATTCTAGGATTGATATGTAATGCAACCGCATCTTCTCAAATCTAAAAGGAAACGATTTCCTATGCCCCCCAACTTCCACAAAAAGGGCAATAGGAAAGTGATCCAATCCAAATCTGGTGAGAGGAAATAGGAAACAAGAATAAGAGAGCAACCAATCTGATGAAATAAGGACCCGATCAAGCTTAACCTAAATAAGGGCCTCACTAGCATGTCTATTGGACCAAGTAAAAAGACACCCCCTACAGATGTAGATCAATCAACCCCTAAAAGTTTAGAAAATTAAGAAAGTTCAGACGACTACCATTAGAGGTATGGGGTCCACCCTTTTTCTTCTCCTCCTTTAAAAAAGTATTAAAAGCTCCCATAACTAATTGTCTGTCACTATGGAAGTGAGCTTAAAAGATGAAAGAGACCACCAAAGTATTTTTCTAGTTGATTTATTATTTGGGTCATAAATTTTTGATATGATCCAAGTAGTATCATCTTGATATTGGGAAAATGAATAGCAAGATGATTTGAATTAGCATGTAATTTCAGACCTTTGATAATTCTAGGGTTCCAAAAGGTAGCAATACCTCCAGAGCCCTGTCGACATTACAACTATGAAGACCACAATCCTTCAACATGTGGAGCTTAATCTTATTCAATTTATCACTTTACATCTTGGTCTCTTGAATAAGAAAGATATCAGGCTTGTGATGTCTAACTAGGCTAGCTAAGAGATCATGTTTGTGAGGGTTATTTAACCCTCTCATATTCCAAGATATAATATTCATTATAATTTTTGAGGAGTTTTCTGTTCAAGTTCATCTCAAATAGGGTTTTTTGGGTTCCTTATGCTATGTCCATTTTGCTTGTCTTTTCTATGCTTTGTTGGGACATAGGTCTACCTTGTCCTCTGGAGTGCAAGCTATAGTTCCGTTTTTGCCTATTTCTAGTCATCATACCTTGAATAGAAATATGTAACAAAGGCTTTCTCCTACTCATCAATTTGACCACTATAAAAGGGGTTCCTCTAAAACAATCAAAGAACTCAAGACCAAGCTTTCCTAGAAATTAGAAGTTAGGTTACACCAACCTCAAGGAGAACTTTAGTCCATTGATCCTTGTCACACTTTGAGGCCTCAACATCCTTATTGGATCCATTCTTCTGACCACCTACCTTACAAGACTCGTGAGGTCCCAAAATTGTATCGGTACCAATGTTGGGAACAAATTGTGCATCTCCACCATTAGTGGTGGATACCAGAGCTTGATCACCACAAATAACATCTTGAGCTATCCCATTAATTCCCAAAATGGTCTCGGAAGCCTTAAATCCTTCTTCACTAGGGACATCCTTAACAACTACATCCACACCCAACTTAGAGACATATTGGTTATAGTCCTCCTTTTGATGGGCATCCAAATGGAGGCCCCCCAAATTGTAGCCTTCCAAATGTAAGACCCCGCCTTTGAAGGTTTTTTATGCTAGATTTTCTAGGGAGGTTTTGTAAATATTGCTAATCCAAGACTAGGCCCAATGACCAACTTTCTTATAGTGAAAGTAGGCAAAGAGAACGGAGGTGACTCTTAGTAGCTGACAGTGCATTAAAAGTAAGAATCTCTCCAAAGAAAGTTGCAATACCCCTGAAAATATCCTCATCCCAAGATTCCAAGGGCAAACTCAAGAGTGAGACCTAGATAGGGTTTGTGTTAAAGAACCAATTGCTAGGGTTAAAACTTGACTGCCACTTCTTCAAAGCTAGATAAGCTCTACTTAAGACCTAGGGCCCCCTAGTCAATGCAGAAATGAGGTCCCCATTATAGGTGAAAGAGAAGGAGAAAAAATGCTTAGCCATAGCAACCACACCAACTTGTATTTTAGAACGTTATTTTTGGGATGCCATAGCTCGAACTAGATCAATGTTTGGACGTGGGCCAATCAATTTCCCAACTAAGGACATTTCCATATTGGAAATGCTTTTATCAATAAGGGTGTTTGACACAGTAATGTAATACTCTCCAACAAAAGGATTAGTGAAGTGACTAACCGACGTAGAAGAGCTTTTTCCTTTAAGGCAACCATTAAAAAGTTCATACCATAAGGAGTTATGAGCCACCACATTATTACTTTTCTGGCCACTACCCAATACAATAGACATGGAAGGGGGGACCTCACAAGACTTACCTGGCAAGATGCCTTTAGAGGTATGAATATTACCTACTATAATTGTCCTAGAACCCTTAGAAATTGTAGAACCTCTAGCCAACCCATCATTCTTCAGACCATTAGCCAACCTTGTCACATTAGTAGTCCCACCAAGTACCTCACTCCACCAAAACCCCCAACTTTCTTGCCTTTGGGTCATTAAAAATTTTAAAACCTTTTGGGAAGCAAATATCATCCACACTCAACCTAATATTCTTGGGAGCTACAAGACCATAAGCACTAGATAAAGGAATTGAAACACCTATCAACCCTGTCCCATCCACAAACCCACCATCTACCTTGCAACTTTACTCTAGAAGATATCCCGCCTTCTGCACATTTAATTTGTTGAAAATATTCAGGACTAACCAAGTTACTGAGAGGGGAGGGGTGAATCAGTAACACTTAAACCTTTTAACTCATTTCTGCACTAGTATATATTAAACCATTCATTCATTTAATCTACTGTATGCATGAAAGTATAATCATTCATAACACTTAACACAAAGATTTGGTGACCCAGAAACCTTCCAAATAGAAAGTAAAACTGGGGTGGGGATGGTACCCACAAAACTTTGGTACTGCAGTAAAAGTTGGCCGGTTAAGGCTTACAATGATCACTTCTGATGATCTGCCCTGTTAGAAGCAAATTTGGACTGCTAGGTCCACCTTGTTAGAGGATTTACAAACATACAATGAAGTACGCACTCGGTTAAGAGATTTACAAAAGACTGTTAAGTCTACCCGGTAAAAGGATTTACAAACTGATTCAACTGTTAGGATGAAACAGTAGATCTTGACTTACAACTTTATTGCTGATAAGATCCTTTGAGTATTGATCTCCTTCTGAGATAGATATGTCGATTCTGCTCCTTTACTGACTCTACGAAAGTGTTCTGGTCTGCTGCCTTAATGCAGTTTCTGCTCTGCTCTTTCTAATTTAGCATATTCATACATCTTACATACATTTTTACCTTCCGGATTACAGATGGTATAATACATCACATATATATACCGTCCATAATTACATTTACATTTCATAAAGTCGGCCTCATACAAATTAATAACATAAACTCATTCTTAAGTTGGCCTTACATAGGTGAACAAAATATTACTGAGTCGGTAGATACTCGGTTCCTCAAGCTGGCTCGGTGATCTTCTGATACACGGTGTCCACTACAGTACTCGGCATCGTCATGCTCTTGGTAAGAGTAGAAGCTCGGTCCATACTAGTCCCGAAATGTAGCTTGGAACTCGGTAGCTGCGGTGACTCGGTAGATATAGTGTCACTCGGTAACCACTGGTAACTCGGTAAGAACTGACTTCTCGGTTACTGCTGTTTGTCTCATATGCTCGGTAATAGTCTTACTGCTCGGTATGAACTGTTTAATCGGTAAGCTTTGCCGAATGCTCGGTATAGGCTGTGGACTGAATGATGAGCTCGGTAAGCATTCAAAATCGAATAAGTGTTTTCGCTAAATGACAAATATATCATTATTCCAACAATCTCCCCCTTTGGCATTAGTGACAAAAACACTTATGAGACAAAAATGAATCTATCATGTTGACTTGATTCTTCAAAATTGATACCAATTGTAGATTGCTGTATATACCTGTATATGTCATTGTACATAACTCCCCCATAGAATATACACATGATTCTATACTTATCTCTATACCAATTGTTATTTACATTCTCCCCTTGTCTCTAATAATATGTTCCATATTCTCCCCCTTTTTGACAATAATGCCAAAGAATAGATAACTCAAATAGAGATATTAAAGCGTGAGATAAACTCTGAGTGTACCTGTTTGATATGAGCCAAGGTATTATCCCAATTTCCTTGCAAAATTGTGCAAATAGACAATGCAACTTGAACTTTGGCTGATAGTTCAATTACATGCTCTGCAACTGAAAAACTGTTATCATGGATCAATGTTTTAGAATGTGTAATGTGTTTCTGCATTGTATCCATGTTAGGGAGGATCATATTCTGAATATCTAACAATGTAGACCAGATCCTTGCATCTTCCCTAAGCAATTCTGATTACTTATCTGATAGGAGTCTGATTTTTGAATGGTGAGTTGAGCTTGAGCTGGGGTCAAGCTGCAACTGTTGTGCACTTGCTTTCAGATCATCATCAACTTTCTTCAGTTGATCTCTGATTCCTTTTGTGAACTCGGTGACATCACATAACTTTGCAAAGAATGAAGTTACATTATTAAAAGAATTTTTTAACTTGGCCAAACTAGTGGTCAATTCAACTTGTTTTATTGCTATCTGCTGAGCAATGTGCTCAAGCACCTTGTTATCAAATTTCTTCTCGGTTCATTCTATCAGTTTCTCTTCTCCTGATGAGTCCTCATTGAATCTATTCATAGCCTCTTCGAGTTGTAGCAAAATGTGTTGAGAGGGATCAACTTTTATGCCTAAGGCATCTGTAAGAATGGTCTTTGCACCATTTATGATGTTGAATTCCCTGTCTCTCTCACTTCTTAATTGTTTTTGTTTTGCTTTCTGTTCTAACATCTGGCTGATCAATCTCATTTCATCAATTGATGCAGTATTGAGGTCTATTTGTGGTATGACAATCTCTTTATCCAGATCTATATCTTCCTCTATAGCCTTGCCGGTAAGCAGAAGTTTTAAAGGTGTCTTTTGTATTACTTCTGTGCTTACTACCTTATCTTTTGATGTAGTTATAATGGTTGATAAGGTTGGACTAGCTGTTATAACTGGAATAGGAAGACTCATGGATGTACCGACTGTTTCCAAAATTGATGTACATGCAGGAGTGCTGATAGGTGCAAAAGAATGTGTCAAAACTGGAGAGGTTGCAAAACTTACTATACATGCTGCAGGAGAAGTTGTGATCTCGGTGACTGAAGAAATCACTTGTTGCTCGGTAGAAGCAACACTCTGCATCCCGATAGATAATGACATGCTCTGCAGCTCGGTGGATGAGGTAACTATTGGAGTCTGGAGCTGAGAGGTGATTGGCAAGGATTGAGCAATAGATGTAGCTACTGTGCTCACAATCCTACTGGCTGAAGGTGATGATGCAACGCCTTTCTGCGGTGAGTGAGGAAGAGATGCAATGACTTTTGCTGCTACCTGTTCAGGATCATCTTCTTCATCACCTACTATCACCGTGTCACCTTCTTCTTCTTCACTTATGATTACCGTGTCTCCTTCTTCCTCAGCTGCTTCTTCTTCTTCCTTCTCCTCTTCATCCTCTTCATCCTCTTCTTTTTCACCCTCAGTTGTTACCGTGGGGTCAGATGGCATTGGCAGATTATATATCCTTTTCCACACAATTGTGGCATTATTTACTATTGCTTCTATCTGCTTGGAGAGAACTAAGAAGGTATGAAACCTAAGTGTCATTTGGTGTTCATTCTTCTTTAATGCCTCTTTAACTTCTTTGTATGTCAGGTTTGGTAACAACTGTTTTAAGGTTTGTGCATAAATGTCTTTGACAGTTTGCACTACTGAAGTCCATCTTGGTCTAATCCTGTCTAGAAGCTCATTTGGAATTTGAGGATTGATATCATCTGGGGTATATTTCCATTTACCCATTTTGTTCAGTAAAATCTCCTCGATCTGCATCTTTTCTGCATCTGATCTGTTTTCATACCTCAGTGCCTTGAAGTTAGACATGCCAAATCCTTGTTCCAACTGCTTCAATTTTTCTTCGAAGGAAGGAGGGGGTCTCCAGAATAGAATTTCACTTTCTTTTTGCCCTTTTCTGGTTTTCCTTGTGAACACTGCAGTTTTAGGTTTGGGCTTTGTGATTACTACTTTGCCTTTCTTCTTTGATGTTTCTGTTTCCTCCTCTGATTCCTCTTCTGTTTCTTCTGTTTTAGCTGCCTTTCTCTTGGTACTGGAGGTGGCCTTTAGAAGCTTGTTTTCAAGCTCAATTCTGGCTTTAGCCTCATCATAAGTGCCAAATGCAGGGGTGTTGGGAATGGCTAGTTCATTTATCAGGGCTTCTATTATATCCCTTGCTTCATCTATGTTAATTTCATAGGGTAATGGTTTTACCCATGCCACTCGGGGTATGGCTGCCTGGATGTAAACTTTATCATAGTCTACCATGAAGCATATATCATCCTTGTAATCTTTTACCAGCTTAGGAGGAATCCTGAACCTGTTGTTCATTTTGTCCTTAAATTCTTCAAAATAATTATCCATTACTGTCTCAAAATTCTGACCTATTTCTGCTATAAACTCATTTATCTGATACAAAATTGGAGTATCCTTCCTCCATACTACCGTGCCTTTAGAAGGGAAAAAGTTTTGTACATAGAAAAATATACAAATCAACAAAGAACCAAATTTGCATGGATTATTCTTTGATGTCCTTATACTGTCCATGTTCTTGTTGAATTGTGTTAGTAAAACCTCTGCTAGGTCAAAATCCATGTTCTTCTTTACTACCTTGTAGGCAAGGTCTACCGCCTCACATGCCACACTATTTAGCCTGCTGGAACTATACAACTTATATGCAATGATAATAATACCAAATTTAAGTTCAACATTAGATACATTGTTAATTTTCATTCCTCTGCCATCCCACTCGGCTTGAGTTAACTCCTGCAGTTCGTCCCGACCTAGGGTTTTGGTGGATTTTGCTCTGTCTGACATCGGTAATCCTATGATTCTATGAATCATCTTCTTTGTTATTAAGATAGGTTGATCTAACCAAAGTTGCCCATCATGTACACGGCTCAATACATACCTAATCCATTTTACTTGAAAGTTTCTTGGTAGGTGTGGGATATGGGTCAAGCCTTTGATTTCCAAATGTCTATGCACGGGTTTCAGAGTTTTGTCAACACATAGCTGATCTAGGGCATTGTCCATTTCCAAAGTCCCTAACTCCTGAATAGTGCATTTGAAATGAATACGAATGTCATTGATGAGAAGTACCTTGGAAGGAATTCTGGACTGTGCTCCACTTGGGTCGAGTGATTCTGCGATCGCTGGAACGAGTTTGAAGTTCGGCGCTGTCCATTTAACTCCTTTCACTAACATATTGGAAGTCTTCTTCACCTTGCTCCTGCTGGTTGTGCTAGTAGAAGTCATTGCTGAATAACCTGAGTTCCTTTTAGATTCTTCGCTGCAAATTCGTCTTAAATCTCCTTAAGCACTTTGAAAACCTAAGCTCTTCGAATGTTGAATAACGCGGTGAAGAATGAAGTCGATTTTGCCCTTTTTATTAAAATTCTGTCATTAATGCTTGATAAGTGGGTAGGTGAGATGACTTAATGACTTTAGCGATTGCTCGGTAAGACTGACCTAACTCGGTGTTCATATTTCTGACCTAACTTGGTAAGGTCTGTAGTTTTACCATGCTCGGTAACATTCAACTCGGTAAGTGACTTTTCTGTATGTATCGGAAATACTGATTTCATCGATTATGCTTTTGTATTTTGGAACTGCTTATGGTAAGGTTTTGAAGATGCAGTTCCTTATCTTCTTTAATGGATCTAATTTGTAATGGTGGGGTCACCCAATTCTTGAGTGACAGGACCATTGCTTGAATTATCCTGCTCGGTAGGTTTAGGAACCCACTGTTGTCTCATCTGTTTCCGAATGTTGTCAGTTTTAGCTTTCTTTTCATCTTCAATCTTCTTTGTGTTCATGCAGTTCTTGGCTATATGTCCGAGTTCAGTGCATGTATAACATCTTATGGTTGTATCTTTCTTCCTTAGATGATGCCTTGTACAATTCAACCCAATGTGTCCATATTCTCCACAATAATGACATCTGCACCAGGTATTGTAATCCCAACCAAATATTGCCTTGACAATTTGTTCTGCTAGAGTGAATATCTTTGTTCTACATTCTGATGCTTTGTGACCTTGTTTCTTGCATTTGTGACATTTGCCTTCAAATTTTGGTTTCTCCTTGCATTCACTAGCCTTGTGACCATGCTGATTACAGTTGTAGCATTTGCCTTTGAATCTTGTCTTTCCATTGCTCCAACATTTGTTTGATGTGTGACCTGTCTTACCACAGTAATTGCATGTAGGTCTTTGATTTCTTTGGCTACCTTGCTCGGAAGATTCACCTTCTTCATTGTAACCAAGACCAGCTTTACCCTTTTGTTTGTGAAGATTTTGCTCATTTAATTGATCCAAGTCTGTTTGAGTTTTCATCATCCTTTCATTTGCTTGCTTTTGAATATCTAGCTCATTTTTCAAACTTTCATTCTGTTCTTTGAGAATTCTGATCTCTTCATTTGCATTGGAGAGTTGCTCGGTGAGATCTTCATGCTGTACAATTTCATTGCTTCTTCCTTCTATTTCATTTTGCATTTTATTCCTTTGTTCCAGGATTTCACAAAATCTTGCAGACTGAATTTCCTGTTCTCTTCTTAGCATCCTTACTTCTTTTTGCAGTAATCCATTCTTTTCTAGGAGTTCTTTGATTGCATTGTTTGCTTCATCTACTTCTTTTGAACTACTTGTAGGAAAGAGATCTTCAATTTTTGTTTCAACATACTCATGATCATTTATTTCTTTTGCTAGTTCCTTCCTTCTTTTTAGGGATTGGGAAAGATGTTCTCTTGCTTCTTTGAGTTGAGCAATGGCCATTTCCAGATCTAGCTTTTCATTCTCAATAGCTTTGTCAAGTCTGAATATCTCCATTGTCTTGACCTTTTCTCAAGCTATCAAACTTTTACTCTGAGAACCACAATGCTC
Source organism: Cryptomeria japonica (assembly GCF_030272615.1). Lineage (NCBI taxonomy): Eukaryota > Viridiplantae > Streptophyta > Pinopsida > Cupressales > Cupressaceae > Cryptomeria > Cryptomeria japonica. The sequence continues at coordinate 395,073,431 of NC_081413.1, forward strand.
TGATACCAATTGTTGAAAATATTCAGGACTAACCAAGTTACTGAGAGGGGAGGGGTGAATCAGTAACACTTAAACCTTTTAACTCATTTCTGCACTAGTATATATTAAACCATTCATTCATTTAATCTACTGTATGCATGAAAGTATAATCATTCATAACACTTAACACAAAGATTTGGTGACCCAGAAACCTTCCAAATAGAAAGTAAAACTGGGGTGGGGATGGTACCCACAAAACTTTGGTACTGCAGTAAAAGTTGGCCGGTTAAGGCTTACAATGATCACTTCTGATGATCTGCCCTGTTAGAAGCGAATTTGGACTGCTAGGTCCACCTTGTTAGAGGATTTACAAACATACAATGAAGTACGCACTCGGTTAAGAGATTTACAAAAGACTGTTAAGTCTACCCGGTAAAAGGATTTACAAACTGATTCAACTATTAGGATGAAACAGTAGATCTTGACTTACAACTTTATTGCTGATAAGATCCTTTGAGTATTGATCTCCTTCTGAGATAGATATGTCGATTCTGCTCCTTTACTGACTCTGCGAAAGTGTTCTGGTCTACTGCCTTAATGCAGTTTCTGCTCTGCTCTTTCTAATTTAGCATATTCATACATCTTACATACATTTTTACCTTCCGGATTACAGATGGTATAATACATCACATATATATACCGTCCATAATTACATTTACATTTCATAAAGTCGGCCTCATACAAATTAATAACATAAACTCATTCTTAAGTCGGCCTTACATAGGTGAACAAAATATTACTGAGTCGGTAGATACTCGGTTCCTCAAGCTGGCTCGGTGATCTTCTAATACATGGCATCCACTACAGTACTCGGCATCGTCATGCTCTCAGTAAGAGTAGAAGCTCGGTCCATACTAGTCCCGAAGTGTAGCTTGGAACTCGGTAGCTGCGGTGACTCGGTAGATATAGTGTCACTCGGTAACCACTGGTAACTCGGTAAGAACTGACTTCTCGGTTACTGTTGTTTGTCTCATATGCTCGGTAATAGTCTTACTGCTCGGTATGAACTGTTTAATCGGTAAGCTTTGCCGAATGCTCGGTATAGGCTGTGGACTGAATGATGAGCTCGGTAAGCATTCAAAATCGAATAAGTGTTTTCGCTAAATGACAAATATATCATTATTCCAACACAATTTTTCTTCACCACCTTAAGACAACTCCATTCATTAAGTCATATAGCTTTCTTAATGTTATTTTTTATGAGAATTGACATATTTTGACATCGTTGTGATCATTTTACTTTGGATATATATTTAGAATAAGCAAGTACATATTTTTCACTAAAGGAAACATTATAATCAAGTATCTTTTTGACATTACACAATAAGTTTTCATGAATGATATGTTAACATGAGAAGATAATTTAGATTTACTTGATGTTGAAGTAAGGAGTTATTACACAAGATCTAATATCTTACCTAGAAATGTAGTATATGTCAAAATGATAGACATTATTAATATGTTTTGAGAATCTTAATCAATAGGGAATTTGAGTTAGGAAAATAATTTTGAGATATCTCATTCCCATGATGATAAAATGTCTACTATTCATATGCTTATGGTAAGATCTTGACCCAATCCCTTTTGCTTCATGAATATATAATAGTTCATGGTGTATTGTGTGACAAATGTATTCTTGATCACAAGTATAAATGTATAGTGCATTCTCGTGTCATAATTTTCAATTGCATTTATGTCAAAAATGTAGGATTGTGTGCACGGTTGACTTATGTATGAGATTGACAAATGGATATTGCATGGATTGATGCTTTGTTTGTTTATGTATGCAAATTGCACTCTCGTGTTTTATTTGAGACACAATCATGTTATGTATACCTCTTTGTAGTAATTGTGGTGGAACTAAGATCTCGAAATGATTCTTCATAGTTAAGCAAGGATTGTTGTTTCTGTCTACATATGTATGTTATATGCATCTTGTGTGCCCATGATATCATCACATCGGTGTTAGAATGTGGACATATCATGTCACATGAATTCCATTACTCTTGTCAATATCGCATTGCTAGTCTTCCTCATACTGGGTTGGGTATTCTTCATGTCAGGAAGAATTATAGAAAAGTGTAACTACTTCATGGTAGGGTGGAAACACAATTCAACAATGTTTTCACCCGTAGCGTGCTCAAGGGAGATAGATGTCTAGAGTTCCTATCATGGTGGTATTAACGATATGTTCTTCATGTATTCATTGTATTTGATAATGTGGTATATTGTAAGGTATATGTTTCCTTATGTTTATCCTTTTTGTTGGCTTGTGTACTCTAACTTTAAGTTGAATTCCATGTCTTTGATCTTCTATATATGTGAAACACGTGGCATTGATTTATGCTTGATTATGTGTATTTTGTGAATTATGATAATTTGATATTATGATAGACCCTACAATAGTTCAATCCTATTTGATGACAATTTCAACATTCTTGTCATCTCTATATCAATGCCTTCCAAGGTTGTTCTCCAAGTATGTTCATTGTTGTTTGGATTTATTTCAGTTGATTTGACATATTTTGGTTCAAACATGTGGAAATTTGAGCACCCTTCCATGGCACACAGCTTGAGACCTTTCCTACCATTTTCTTTCATGGATTTGCTTCTATCTTTCCCATTGGATTTGTTTCTTCCTAAGGGGAGGAACACACTTTGTTTCTCTTGGCTCATCATCAACATTCATATTCAAACATTCACCTTTGGCATTGAGATTCTTTCTTATGGGGGGATATATTGTCTCTTTATTTTTCTTCTATGGGGGGATATTGATTTTACTTATGTGACTGATTGAATACTTGGGGAGACATATTGAGTACTTCATTCTTAGTCACATGTACTCTTTTATATTTATTTATTTTCTCTTTTGGAGAGGAGTTTTTTCCCATGAGGTTTCCTCCTTTTCTTCAATTGTGAAAAATTACATTGGTTTGTACATGGGTACCTAATCAGGGCTTGTCGTCGAGACCCATTCATTCTTGCATTCATGCTATCATCATCATCGTTTTAGCTTCTCTAAGTCAATGTTAAGGGGCGTGTTAGATAAATTTGGATAATCACCTAATTAATTATCTAATTAGGTTCTGAACTAAGGGAAAGGTCTTGATTGCAAGGTTAAATTGAATCAAACCACAAAAGACATAAAACATTCAAATAACAAAATATGAAAAGCAAATCTTTATACCTTGCCAAGAGAGTTCTCTTGTTCCTCCGATTTGGACTCTTGTTGAAGCCAAGAACGCGCCTCTTCCTAGCTTGATCTGATTGGTCCGATAAGAATGATGTAGTTGGCTATCCAATATTGTGCACGATGGATAGAGGATGGATGGATGAGGAAGGATGGATTGATGATCAAGGTATGAAATGGCTAAGTATGGATGAGTGCAAATTTTGGTATAATAAGGGTATGAGGATGATTTCTTGGTCACAAAATAGCAGCATGGATTTACTAAACTTGGAGATGAGATATAAGGGGATGGAGTCCTCAATTTATAGGAGGAGAAGAGGAGAAATGGAGGGCTAGGATCGACCCAAGATGAAGGGTCGGGATCTCTTGTGAGCCCACACAAGGCCCAAGAGGAGGTGAGAAGACAAGTGTGGAGACCAAGAGATATGCCTTAAAGGGATTTCTTCTCTCCACACTCCTCAAGGCTCATTGGGAAGACTTTCCAATGTGCCTAGGGAAGAGAAAGGAATAAAATATTCCTTGAGGGATGGAGATGAAGAATTAAAAATTCTTCAAAAAGGATGATCATGGGGATTGGAGGAATAAGGAGGAATTAAAAATTCCTTGGAGGATGGGATGCCTAGAGGAATGTGAGATTTTTAAAATCTCACATTCACCTAGGAAAAGAGCATTTAAGGAAGGTGGTTGGATGGAAGGGAAAAGGAGTTGACTTTGTGGCTAACCATGATGATTAGCCACTAGCAACTCATTAGGAGAGGGATTAGAAGAATGATTAGGTGGGATTAGGGTAGATAAGATTTGTAGGAGGATTTGACTAGGAGAGAGAATGAGTGGAGGGAATTAAAAATTAGAAGAATAATGCTAAGTGAGTTTAGGGAGCTTCTAGAAGAATTCATTAGGTTAATGATGGATTAGGAAAAAGGTGATTTGTAGGAATCGCCTATATTAATTAATTAATTGAAATTAATTAATTAAAAGAAGGAAATTTGACGAGACTTAATATTAGGGATTTTTAGAAGAATAAAGGTGGATCAACAGACTATTGTGACAATATTAATTATATTTAATTAATATTGTGGAATATGAATTGGCACAATTAATAAATTAATTATGCAAAGAACTTAAAATAATTAAAATAATTATTTTTAAGTGCCTACATTTTGCCCCTCTTTTATGCAACGACAAATTTGGCAGTGGGTAAAAGATAGAAGAAAAAAAGGAAATAGATGTCTCAGTGTAACGCGTGGGTGGTGTATGCCCCCTCAAGAATTTTTTTGAAAACATTTTTTTTTTTTTGTAAAAAAAATGACGAAAATTTCTCGAAATGAAGGAGGAAGAATTTGGGTGGAAGAGATGAACAAAAAAGAAAGAGAGTATATGAAGAAAAATAGAAGAGGAAATAGAAGGAGGGAGACCACGAAGGGAATGGGCCCATAAGAGGATCCATATAAGCCACAAAGGGCCCAATGAGGAGTCATTGTTACACATAAGCCTTGGAGCCAATCAGAGCCTAGAAGGAGAGAAGGAGAGATGGATCGCATTCCCACACGTGAGCATCATGCTGAGAGGATCCGACGGTACGAGAGACCCATAAGCTATGGACCACCGATACGTAGGACAATCCTCCTTTGTAAAATTTTAGGTTTAGGGTAGAATCAAGGCTTAGTTTAGGGCCAAATTTTAGCGACACAGACGCACTGATCGTCGTTTCGATGCACTCGCCTATAGGGTAGCGCTAGCAAGAGAGGAAGGCAAAAAGAAAGGGTTTTGGGGGAGTCACTAGTGTTTAGTGCATGCACTCGCGCAACTATGCAGACGCTCAAGCTACTATGTGGGTGCTCACGCTACTGCGCGGGTGCTCGTGATGGAGGAGTTTTAGGGTTAGGGTTAGGAAAAGGTCTTCCAGCGCGAGTGATCGCGCTAGGGTAGGTTAAGGTATGGTCAGATGGGGGAAAAGGTCATCTAGCGCTAGTGGTCACGCTATTCTACCCAAGGTCTCTAAGGGGGTCTGCTAGTGTGTGCGCCTGCAGAGTGGTGCGAGCACCATGGTTTTGGCGTGAGCGCTGAGTGAATCAGCGTGTGTGCTAGGGAAAGGAAGAATTAGAAATAGAGTTTAGAATTTTCGGGGTAGACGAAGGTATGGGTGTACCTGAGGGTGGAATGACGCATTGGATTGTTGGATGCAGGCTGAGTTGGGGTCGTTGGCATCGAGGGAGCATTGGCCCGCTACCATGAGATTATATTGACGGTTGCAGTCGGATAAGTTGGAGATCTTAGCTGCAGTAGGGCTGCATTTTGTGGGCAGGTGGCTGAGGATTCAAGCTCATACCATGATGATGACAACTTAAGTTGAGAGGTGGGATAGTAGATATAACACCTTCTGTCTACTTACTGGCGAGGTGATGGTGACTCTTTTAGATGTATGGAGGATCTTGAAGATCCCCATTCGCGGCGTCATCCCAGAGTACCATTTAGATGCAACATATTTTTACCTACAAGAGGTTTGCGAGTATGAGGCCCTTCCGATGCTGGATAGGAGCAGGATGCATTTGGGTAGGGCGATGGGTATTTGGCATATTCCTCGTGTGGTACTTGTGATTTGGAGATTTTTGAGCGGTCAGATTATACCGGATCTCAGAGGGCATGGGTTTCCTGTTGGATGGAGCAGGTGCCTTTATTTTATGGTACATGATGGCACGCAATATGCTTGGGGAGCCACAATGTTGGCTCAGTTATATCACGATATGCATTTAGTGGTGTATAGGGAGTATGCTATCTTATCTGCGGGAGGGACACTTCTCCATATCTGGGCTTGGGAGCATATTGCGGTTACTCGACCACTAGGTGTACAGGACAGGCGGGGTCGTCGGCCATATATAGACAGGTAGAGGGGCCTGCTACATTATACCCGGATAGGATCTATATGGTTTCGGTGTTGCATCTTTGATGAGCTTATGCAGTTTACATGGCGTCCATTTTTGGGTTGTGAGACATGGAGGGGGGATTGGCAGCTACACTGGGCTGGAGTGGAGATGTGGATAATCGACAAGTCAGTATATATCATGGAGTATTATGCACCATATAGAGTAGCGAGAGAGCTCGACCTATTTCAGGACATAGTGGGAGACATACCATTATATCCTCGGATTACACGAGAGGTGAGATCTTGGGGCCTGACAGTGGGTCCTTTGGAGGGCAGGACCAATTTTCAGATAGTGTCATACTTGGTCTGGGATGAGTTGCTAGGGGCAGGAGACGATCCAGGGATGATAGGAGGATACAGGAGTTGGTGGGACGGACACTTTCCAGTGTGTCTTACCATTCTTGGGGTTTTGGAGGAGGATGAGCTACAGTGGGCAGTAGACCAGATAGTCGACGGAGAGGTTGATGGACCGGGTGAGAGAATTGTGGTTGTAGCAGGGCGGGGTGTTGGTGGACAACAAAGGAGGGTTAGGGTGTTATGGAGGAGGGATCCCGAGGTGGGAGAGGGGGAGGTAGGAGCAGTACCAGCAAGAGAGGCCATAGAGGGAGAGGTTGGTGGGGGAGAGGATGCTATACCCATGGATATTCCTGAGGCACAGGTGGAGGGCAGGGCAGAAGTATCACAGACTGATCTTGACAGAGTGCAGCGTGAGAGAGATGCAACCTGGGTGAGGTTTCACTCCCTTGAGGATGAGATATAGATAGAGAGAGTTGGGAGGGAGAGCTTGGAGGCAGAGATGGAGCGGTTGCGATGGGAGATAGCATATTTGAAAGAGAGCCTCCATACAACGAGGACAAAAGTAGATGCTTTGAGAGAGGAGAGGGAGGAGTATAAGAGGATGATAGAGGAGGCACAAATAGGGATGACCATTAAGGCCTTACATGATTCTCTCCATCGGTAGGATGATGAGTTAGAGGAGTTATGGGGCTGAGCACAGAGGGGAGAGGCATATGTGACACGATTGTAGAGGAGAGGGATGCGGCCTATCAGATGTTGGTTCCTGCAAGGCTTGGGCATATGTACTCTGACATGATGCAGTAGAGGGATAGGGCAGAGAGGGTAGTTCAGGAGGCAAACTACTATAGGGGGATATACCACAGAGCAGTACTTGCGGCGCATTGATCAGCCTTGTACAGTGAGAGTGTATGATCCCACAGGACACAAAGCCAGCAAATCGGTGGATCGGTGGGTTTTAGGCCACCTAGAGGAGGGGGAGCAAGAGGATTAGGTGGAGGAGGTGCGAAGGAGGGGGCTGAAGAAATAGGAGGGAGAGCTAGCTCCATTTTGTCTTGTGTATCATATTTTGACCCTTCGGGGTGATCATTGTATTATGACATACATATTCATCTTTTTGAGCTTATATACATATATATGATTTGCAGCGATGGATGATGTGTGTACTTTATTATGATGGACTCTATTTATTATTTTGTGATGTGATGCATGGATGATGTTGTGCTGACCTATTTGTGATGCAGTGTGGATGCTTATATATGTATGCTTATGATATGTTGCTGACATGTTTATGGATGCAGGATGAGTGGTCATGCTTTCAATGTTTATATATGTCATATATGTAGATGTATGATGGATATGCAATGTTATAGTAGATGTAGATGTAAATGATTTATGATGAATGATTAATTAGCGTAGATGTAATCTATATGAGGAATGAATGTAATCTTATACAAATATTGCAATGTAAATCATCAATGCTATGCAAGTGATGTGATTTGTAATGTAATATAATCTAAGTGAATGAATTAATGTCATCTACTATGAATGGATAATGAAATATAAATGCAATCTATGTGGTAAATGTTTGTGAAAAATGAGAATCTGAATGAGTAGTGTAATGAAATGAATAGGTAATGTAACCTAGATGGATAGACAATGAAATGTATATGAATAATGCCACCTAAGTGGATAAAATGAATGAATAATGAAAAGAGGGAATATGCTAATAGTAATAAAATAATCTTAAATAGAAAATAGAAGAATATGGAATAGTAGCGGGGGGATTGAGGACTCCATGGGGTTATTAGATTAGGACTTTATGGAATGATGGTGAGAGTTGTGCACAAAAATGTGGAGAGCCAACCTAGTTTGATATTGCCCTAGGTAACCTGCACCATTGATTATAGGAATCAGGATGCTATGAGAAACCCAAGGCGTGGATTGGCTCACAGTCAAATGTGAATTCCTTACACAGCTATGCAAGTGTTGAGGAACACTAATACAAAGTTGTGGGTACGTGCAAGGAAACCCTCAAACACACTGATACCTCTTATACACGAGAAGGTAAGTGTTGATAAACACTAGTACCAGGTCGTCGGTTCATACAAGAGAGATCCAAAACACACCATGCTATGAAAATATGCCCCAGTATGCACTTATTTTAAACATACCTGGATATGGAAAATCTGGGCAGTCATAGATAGATGCAGTCGTAGGGCAAAATATGCAAGTCTAAATGAAAAATCCAAGAAATCAAACAAGTCACTCATTCATGACCAACTGACACCTCTTGCCAAGAGTAGGATTAGGATGGATGATTAAACTGTCAGGTGAGAGAAGGATTCATCCCTAGGGAAAAGGATAGAGTGGGTGGATTTTTGGATTAGGCAAGTGATCAGATGACCTTGAAGATTAACTTGTGGACTTGGGACTGACCTCAAGACTTGATGGAGCTCACACAAAGGCACAAACACTCAATTTGATGGGACACTCTTTATTCAAGATTTAGTTGAAGATTCATCATCATACACGTGATTTATTCCAAGGTGGGAGGGGTGGGGTGATGTCACGATGGGTGAATTGGATAGTGAGGGGGATGGAGTACCGACCTGATAGACAATGGATCTAGATTATTTACATTGGCGCCTACATGTAGGTTTTTACCAAGGTACTTGCCCATAGCACCACAAAGTGGTTTTCACTAGTAGACGAATTTATTTATTTATTTATTTTGGGTGTCACAAGGCGCTTGTTTACCAGGTTTTCACCATAGTGACGATATTTTTTTAGGATCTTTTTCTCATTTTTATGTGTTTTTCATGATTTTTTTTATTTTTTGACAATTGATGACTTTCTGAGGACTAGGCATAGAATCTTTTTAGGTGCATGATGTTCATTGGATCATCCAAAGGATCTCCTTTAGGAGTAGCCTACTGATAGGGCCCTGATCCATATTTTGATGTGATTACATATGGTCCAAGCCAATTAGGCTCAAACTTGCCTTTCTTTTCTATTCCTTGAAGGTTTTTTTGATTCTCCATGAGGACAAGATCACCAATTTCAAATTCTCAGGTTCTGACCTTCTTGTGGTAACTCATGCGTAGGTGATTTTGATATACCCGGAGATAGTTCAAGGCCTTGAGGTGCCTTTCATCCAACAGTTCTAGTTTTTATAGTCTGTCAATTTTGTATTCTTCGTCTGGTAGGATATTCTGCAATGACACCCTTAGAGAGGGGATCTCGATCTCAAGCGGGAGAACAACTTCAAAGCCAAAGACAAGGGAATAGGGGGTGGCACCTATGGGTGTGGGGATAGAAGTGCGGTAGGCCCACAAAGCAGGGTGGAGTTGGAGGTGTCAATCACAACCAACTTCATTGATTGTCTTTTTGAGGATTTTGATTAGGGTTTTGTTAGAAGCCTCAGCTCGAATGTTACCTTGTGGGTAATATGGGGTGGAGAAGCGATGTTGGATGTCGAATTTCTGGCAAAGTTCTTTAACATCCTGGTTTTTGAATTGTCTATCATTATCTGTAATGATAACTTTTTGGATCCCATATCGACAGATCAAGTAGTTCAAGATGAATTTGGATATCTGCTTACCAGTGGTGAAGGTAAGAGGGATGACCTCTTCCCACTTGGTGAAATACTCGGTAGCGGTGATAATGAATTTATGCATGTTAGAGGATGTAGGGTGGATTTTCCCAATGAGATCGAGCCCCCACTATGAGAAGGGCTAGAGTGTAATGAACGACTGCAATTCTTGTGATGGTGCATGGATCTTGTCACCATGTTGCTAGCAAGGGATTCATTTCTTCACATAGTTATATGCATCTACTTCCATTTTAGGCTAGTAATATCCTGTTCTCAGGAGCTTTTTAGCCAAGGTGAGCCCACTTGAGTGTGCCCCACAGATGCCTTTGTGTACTTCACGTAGTGCCCATTAAGCCTCTTGTTTATCAAAACACCTTAGGAGGGAACCATCGAAATGCCTCTTGAATAAGGTGTCTCCAAGGATAATGTAACGAGCACATCGACAAATGAAGGTCTGTTGTTGGGTTTTGGTAAGGTGTTGGGGAATGGTATTGTCTCTTAGGAAAGAAAAGGTCTCTTGATACCAGGGGGATTTGGGACCAATGAGTACACACACCATTTCAAATTCTAGTAGATCATATGTCGATATGAATAATTTCTTGACCAAGAACTCACACTTCTGACTATGTGCTGGCATTTGAAGGAGGGAGCCAATGGTGGCCATTGCATTTATAGATCTGTTGTTTGTTCGTGGGACTTGATCAAACTTGATTGTTGTGAAATGTTGCTTAAGATCTTCAACCATGCTACGATAGGGGAGAAGTTTGTCATCCTTTGTTTGGTATTTGTCATTGACTTGTTTTATGACAAGTTGGGAATCACCATAGACTTGTAATTCCCTTATCTTCCATTGGATAGCCAAGCGTAGTCCGGTAATGAGTGCCTCATATTTTGCGATGTTGTTGGTACATGCAAAAGCTATCTTGTATGACTTTGGGATGCAATCTCCCTGAGGTGTGATCAATAATATTTCTGCCTTCGATCCATTTTGGGTGCAAGAGCCATCAAAGCACAACTACCATGTGGAGGATGTGGTGACAGTCATTATGAATTCATATGGCAATTCTGTAAGGATCAGATGGTCACCTGGAAGTAGAGCGTTAGCCAGTTGGTCTACGATAACCTGTCCCTTGATTGCTTTTCTATCTACATATTCAATGTCGAACTCGCTTAACAACATGACCCATTTAGCAGTTTTTGCCAGTGAGGGCAACTTTTGACAAGAGATATTTAAGAGGGTCAATCTTAGCAAGTAGTTTTGTTTTGTTGTTTAGCATGTAATGTTGGAGTTTCTGTGTACAAAATACCAATGCCAAGCATTCTCTTTCAATGGGGGTATAATTGAGTTCATACCTCACTGGTGTTCGACTGATGTAGTATATGGTATGTTCTTTCCTCTGATCATCGGTTTGTGCCAATAATGCCCCCAATGCCACTATAGTAGCACATATGTACACAATAAGAGGCTTTCTAGGAGTAGGAGGCATAAGAACTGGAGGTGACGCCATATATTCTTTGAGTTTTTCAAAGGCCTTTTGACACAAGTAGTCCCATTTGAATTTGTGTCTTTGAGCAACAGGTGTGCAAATGGATGGCATTTATCTGCAAGCTACGAAATAAAATACCAAATAGATTGGAGTTTCCCTTGGAGGCTGTGCAATTGTCTGAGGGTCTTTGGGGGAGGCATTTCCATGATGGCTTTCACCTTTGTAGGATCGACCTCGATGCCTCTGTGAGAAACAATGAAACCTAGTAGTTTTCCCGATGTGACACCAAAAACACACTTCTTAGGATTGAGGCGTTGTTTGTATTTTTCCAATCTTTCAAAGATTTGCCTTAAGATAGGGATGTGCTCATGTCTTGTCTTTGATTTTCCTAGAAGATCTTCCACATAATCCTCCATAATTTTGTGCAAGAGGTCATGAAAAATTATTGTCACGGCACGCTGGTATGTGGCTCTGACATTTTTGAGGCCAAAAGGCATGACCCAGTAACAGAAAGTCCCCCATGGTGTTGTGAACATAGTTTTGTGTTGATCTTCTTCTACAATCTTGATTTGATTATATCTAGAAAATCCATCCATAAGTGATAGCATCTCATGTCCCGTTGTAAGGTCCACAATCATATCTATGTTGGGGAGTGGGAAATCATCTTTAGGGCAGGCCTTGTTTAGATCTCGGAAATTAGTACAGATGCAGATGCCCCCAACAGGTTTGTCGATAGGTACAATGTTGGATACTCATTCAGCGTAGTCTATTGGTTTGATGAATTCCACATCCAACATCTTTTGGAGTTCTACTTTGACCAGGAGTGCAATATGTGGATGCATTTTGCACAACTTCTATTTTACAGGTTTTGCATCTGGGTGGACAACAAGATTATGAACCACCAAGTTAGGATCTAGACCTGGCATGTCAGCATAGGACCATGCGAAGTTGATTTTTGTCTCTGTGAGGAAATTGATGAAGTCTTGCTTCTCTTGATCCGTGAGGGACTTGGCAATGAGCATGTTTTTTGGAATGTCTTCGGTGCCCATATTGATACTGTCTATTTTCCTCTATTAACAAATTTGACATGTCCTGTGGAAGATGACCAATGGTAGGGAGGTCAAGTCCCTCATCCTCAAGTGCATTTTCTAGGTTTTCACTTTTGAATATGCCCTTTGTTTTTACTTTTTTCTCATCCAAAGGTGCTTTGGAGAGGTTTTCACCTAGGGAATCATGTTTTTTCTTTTTATTATCCTTTTTATGGCTAAGGGCATTGACCTGACTACCAAAGTATCTCTTTTCATGTAGTTGAATCTCGTGTACTCTGTTACAATCTTCCAAATTTTGCATAGTCAGGAGAGTAATAAGAGCGTTATCATCGATGCAGATATCTAAAGTGGGTTTTTCTCATTGGCCCCATTCTATGAGTTTGGGATGGACAAGATGTAGCTCATGTGAAATGGGAGGGATTATGGGAGTGATGGTGTTGACGTGAGTGTCAAAGAAGATATTTTTTTTGTATTCATAAGGCATTTCATGGAGCTCCTCTTCATCAGAGTTTTTGATATCCAAAGAAGGATTTGAAGGGGCACCAGTGATAGTGATCTCAGGCATTGGAGTGTGCCCCAAGCCTCTATTGTACTTGTAGGAGATAGGATTTATGGGTGCTTTTCTTCTTTCTCCTCTGGTCCCAAGCTGTGTCCTTTATAACCCATTTTTTTGACTATAGCCGATGCTTTTTGATACATTTTTTTAGGTATTTTTGCTAGGTCTTCATCTTCTTCCCGGTACAACCATGAAGAGACATCTGTGTCGAGGCTCTCCTCATCAAGTGGGACCCATTGCTGAAAGGTGGTATCTTTGCATTCTGTAACCAGTTTTTGATCTTTTTTGAGTTCTTTTGGTTTGCCAAATGACTTGGGAGATAAGGGGAGGTTGCCTATTAATAAGACATCCTCCAATTTGTATTCTCCACAACCATTATCTAGGACCTTGATTTGTGGGTCTGCTTGGGATGAGGTGGAGGCAACATTTGATGTGTCAAATGGAGGAGTTGGTGAGGGTCTATTTAGTGGGAAATGATATGGATGCTTCCCTTCTAAGAGCTTGCAATATTGAAAAGGTTGTGGATCACCTTTGATAGTGATCTCTCTTCCATTGAAGGAGAATTTGATGCATTGATGATAAGTGGAGGGTACAGCCTACAAGGAGTGAATCCATGGGTGACCGAGAAGGATATTGTAGGGGAGATCAAGATCTAGGACTTGCCAAGGGGTTTCAATTGTGATAGGGCCCACTTGAAGAGGTAAGGTGATCATGCCTTTAGAAACTCTTTCTGCATCATCATATGCTTTTATTGTGATTCTTCCTGATTTACTACCAGGTCCTCAGAAAGTCCCAATTGTTTTATTAACTTGTATGTACACAAATTGAGTCTAGATCCATCATCTATCAGGATGCGTTTGACCTTGTGTTTCTGGATAAGGGCTTTGATGTGCAAAGGTTTATTATGGTCTTCATTTGCAGGAGCATCATTGGAAGTGAACACAAGGTTTTGTTGGGCGGCAAGGTTTCCAATGAGAGCTTGAAATTGGGTAGCATTAATATTATCGGGAACATGAGACTCAAGGAGGGCTTGTTCCAAAATTTCTTTATGGACAGGGGAAGTCTTGAGAAGTTTTAGGATGGAGATCTGTGCGGGGGTCTTCCCAAGTTGGTCAAGGAGGTCATATCGGCAGGTGGAAGACATGGGGGGAGGGTTTGGTGGAGGAGGGGATCCTTGAAAACTGACTCTGCCTCGGCAGGGTGGTTACATTGTAGTCATTCTAAGAGTGGGAAGCGGAAGACGTAGCACCTTGAATGACTATCCTAGCAAGGTTAGGTCTGCTTTGGGAAGGGGGAGAGTTAGCTCCTTGGATAGTTATGATGTTGACATGGTTGTCTGCAGGCTCAATGCGACCTACTAAAGAGTCAAAGCTTGTTATATGATTAGTGTAGTCATAGTTCACAGTGTTAGATGATGAGCCTTTTCCTTTATCATGTTTTGGGAAGGGTTCCTGGTACATTTTGAGTTTGTCATTGCTATTACCAAGTTTTGAATTTTCTACCTCAATCTCACCCCTATCAATGAGATCTTGTATGTAGATTTTAAGCTTCATGCACTTTTGTGTATCATGCCCCTTGCTACGATGATACTCACAATATTCATTCGCATTATACCACCTAGGTTTGGGTTGATTGGGATCGAATGGACGAGTAATCGGGAGACCACTACGCCCGCTTGAACAAGATTTTGAAACACCACTTCAATGGGCTCAACAAGAGGAGTGAAATCTCTTGGAGTCCTGTTATTGGATCAGGGTGGTCGCCCCTGGATTGAGACATTGTTATGAGGCTTTTGAGATTGATTTTGATTATTTTGATTGTTGAATTGGTGATTGGCGGTAGTGGACTTTGGAGGAGCGGCCACAGTCTGGACCCGTTTTGCATCAGTCACACCATCATTGACTACGTTCTTGTTTTTGGACCAGAATTTTGGTTTATCATTATGATAAGAGGAAGAATTTTGACTTGATTTCTGGTAATGTTTCAAGGTTCCTTCCTCTAACAAGACACGTTCGAGGGCTAGGCCCTTATCAGTCAATTTTTGGAAAGATTTAATACATTGAGATGTTAGAGGCCTTGATAGTTTGGGCACCAGATTCTTTTGAAATAATTCAATTTGGTGTTGTTCTAGCATGTCCCATTGGAATTTCTTGATGAGATGATGCCATCTTTGAAAGAAGTTAGCAAATATCTCTCTAGACCTTTGCTTCGTGTTACAAAGGTCCATCATGGAAACATCATTAGCCATGTTGTAGGCATAGTGAGCCACAAACTTCTCTGCTAAGTCCGGGAAGAAGGTAATGGAGCCTCGAGGTAAGGACAAGAACCATGCAAGAGCATCTCCCGTGAGACACTTAGGGAAGAGTCTTCGAAGGTATATGTTGCTATAGGAGACTTCTTGACAGAGGATGTGAAATTCACGAACATGGTCTCGGGGGTCCCCTTTTCCCTCATACTTCGTGAACTTAGGGATCTCAAACCCTAGTGGGTATGGTGCAACTAATATAGACGAGTCATAAGGACAAGGGCAAAATTCCTCAAACAAGTAAGGTTTCCTTTTGTTAGTCCCTTCCTTCACGTCTTTGATGATGTTTTTCATGTTCTGAATTTCTTTAACGAGGTCTTATTGTGGATTTTGGACATGATGAATTGTGTTTGCCCCTAGAATCATATGAGTCATGGAAGGTCCACCACCACTAATGTATTGATACGATGAAGAAGCGGGGATGTGAGATATGATGACTGATGTCACAGGGACCTGAGTGACAGTCGGTTGCGACCCGCAAATTATTGTGACAAGAGGAAGTGAGGCTCGAATGAAGTTAGCGACATTGTTGATAGGAATGGAGGATTGTGGAATATAAACGTATGGTCGGGTAGAAGAAGATGGTATAGAGGCATGTTGGAGAATATACGAGATTGGATTTGATAATGACATACATGCTAAGAAGATGGAATGGAGACCACAGGGACAGATGGCGCAGGCACTATTGATTGGGGTTGAATGATTGGTGGGGGCGCAATTGATTGAGTTTGAATAATAGATGCGACAATATGAGTAGGAGTGAGGTCTCCTTATGGTTGTTGACCAAGAGTGGATCTATCAAAATCAGGTGGGAGTTGAGCTCCATTTTCAAGGAGAGTCTTTAGAAGAGCACTAGGATTATGTTGGATAAATTTCTCTAACATTTCTTGATTATAAGAGTCTTCTAAGAAAGTTCACACTTCCAGAGAGAGTTCATCTTGGTCAACCATATTAGGATCTTGAGGTTGATTTTGAATGCTAGGTTGCACACTTTGTGTAGGATCTTGTGTAGGGTCTTCATATAGGACACTAATGTCCGACATACCATACTGTTGTTCGACCATCTTTTTCTTTTGAGATCAAGTTGTGACCATACAAGAATAACCTTAGAAAAGATTGATTGGAGAAGGAATAAATTTTGATGAAAGGACTTAACAAGGCTCTTGGATTTTAGGATTTGAATTTGATGAAAATGGATTTTGTTGGTTGATAGTGTCCTTGGATCAGGACACAAATTTGATTAGGATTGCACCTTAGTCCTTGGATGAGGATTTTAGGTAGGAAATGTTAATGAAACCGCAAGCGAGGTAATGACCAAGTTGGGTAAAATTTAGACCTTGGAATGATGATCAAAAGCCTTTCTTCCACTAAGGGTTGACTAATGACCCTGAGTAAAATAAAGACGTGAGATAAGAGTCTTGATTGACTCAAAGGATAAGGCAAAGGTACTTGGAGAAGATTCTTCTTCAAGCACAAAACCAAGTGATTGATTGATTAAGGATGAGGTCTAAATGAAACTTCACAAGGCATACAACCTTAACATGGGGTTAAATTGGATTAAAGGATGATTTGATTAGGATTTGAGAATTGATTTGATAATTGAAGGTGATTGATTTTGTGATCAATTGATGTGCTAAGTCTTTAGGAAAAGATTGAGGATGATTGATTAAAGAGGGATGATAATGATGATTAGAAGAATTTTGATGACTAGGGTATCCTTGGCATGAACATGACTCAATAGATGATTGGTTTGGATGGAAAGTTGTACGAAGGGATACGACCACCCTGATTTTGGTGATAGTTGGTGTTAAAAGATAAACCTGAACCTTGATGGAGGGCATAGACTCTTAATTCATCACTAGCATCAAACTCATTGCTATGACCATGGACGTAATCGTGGTAATGATGCAAGAAGGTCTTATGTTTAAGCAAGAGTTTGCGGTTTGTGTACCAAAACTTCCGACGTCTAATGAGTTGTGCTTGTGTGAGCTTCTTCTTCTTGATAGTTCAGTGGATTGACTTCTTTGGATGCTTATACAACTTGGGTTTATGAAACATGAGACAGATGAAGTTTTGACGCAATTGGGATTTTGTGTGGAAGATGACTAGGATGTGACTTGGGTATGACTATGATTGGAATTGTGACTAGGACTTTGACTTGGATGATTGTTTGTTGTTAGACAAGTGTTTTTGCAAAGTGTTTGAGGATAATGATGTGTTTAATATACTCTTGGCAAGTAAGTATTAAGCAAAGCAAACACAATAATCAAATGAATTTTAACTCAAAGACAATCATGCTCATGTACAACATTCTTAAGGCTAGCAAGGACAATAGTCATTGGATCCCAATTGGTTTCCCAGCTATGCTTACCCAAAGTGGATACTTATATGCTTGACTCCACTAGCTCCCCTCCATGAAACTCACTTCTCTAGGGCATCCAAGCATCAATTCCCATGAAAAATCCTCATGGCAAACTTTGTGTCTCTGCTAAGGGCCATAAAAATATGGGCGACTTCAGAGGTCCGACCTCCTGCACCAATGACTAGAAGGTTTTTGGCCACCATGCACAAGGTGTTTAATAGGGCTTCCCATTAGGAGCTACCCTTAGCGGTTGCACAAGCGCAATTGAGGCCTATAGCCCAACGAAGCACCAAGAACTTAGTAGTCACGCAAGTGTGATTGAGATCTCTAGGATCCTACTAAGCACCCAATGCGAGAGTGAACTCTCATATAGCTCCAACCATTGATTCTTTCGATCTTAATGGCCTATTTATTATAGTGAGTTGGGAACCCCAGGTCCAGGTGTACTCACTTGGGTCGTTCTCCTCTCACTGGCTCTAAGAGCAACTCGGGAGGACAGGCCCACTAAGGGTAAACATGCAATAAAACCTAGAAAAGACCAAAGGGGTCTAGATTTCTGATTGCCTAGATAGGCAAGAGCACACTCTTCTACCCTTTGACTCTTCAAGACAAGGAAAACACAATATTATTTTACCCCCTAATTAGATCTAAGCGCCTAATAAAAGAAACACAATGTTTGTTTGAAACTCCTAGGCAACCTGCAAAACCACTTGATTAGTAGTTTTATATTTTCAGGTCTTGGACAATCGAAAAAGCTACAAAACTCACAAAAATGCAATTAGTAGACACGGGCCCATAGAAACAGTGCACACGCTGATCTCTAGTCAACCACGTTGAAGGACCTGTGCAGATGCTGAAACGCCTGCATACGCGCTAAAGTGGGCCGAAAGCAAAAAAATAAATAAATGCATAACATAAAACAAAAGAGAATTGTTGATTTATACTTGGCTGTTGCTCTGTTATGATTAAGTCGTGCTGAAGCGCTTGTGCTCGTGCTAAAACATAAAAACTTCGAAACAAGTTAGCGATTAGACAAAAAAGTTTGAATTTTTAATTTTTAAAGCTGGGCGGGATTTTGAGAAATGGCCGCACCAATACCGATGCGCCCATGCTGAAGCGCGAGCGTATGTGCTGAATGAGGTCAATACAGTTAACATGATTCTAAAATTCAAAAATTTAAATTTAGGTGGGGACCCAGTAGAGCGCCCGCGCTATTTGCAGGTCGCTCGTGCTGAATTGGGTCTATTGAAAAGAAAATGCTAGTTAAGAAAGACTAACTAATTTTTTTTTTCTTTTTCTGGATTTTTAAATTTTTTTAGTGTTTTTAGATGTTGATAATAAGATAAAAGATAGAATAAGAAACAAACAACATTTTTAGATTAAGTAGAAAACTTCTTAGAGCAGACGCGCTATTCCCGAAGCATTCGCGCTAATTTGCAGACCTGCAGGGGAGCGACAAAATAGATTTGAAAACACAACGCTCATGCTGAAAGTCTTGTCGCTCGCGGTGAACTCGAGTCGGTCGCGTAGATGTTTAGACGCTTGCGCTGTTCTGGTACCTGTGATAAAAAACTTACAAAAAACTCAAAAAATATTAAATTTTTAGGGACATGGGTCCCACCGGGCGTGCCAAAATGAACCAAGGGAAAGGTATTGATTGCAAGGTTAGATTGTATCAAAGCACAAAAGACAAAACATTCAAATAACAAAATATGAAAATCAAATCTTTATACCTTGCCAAGAGAGTTCTATTGTTCCTCCAATTTGAACTCTTGTTGAAGCCAAGAACGCGCCTCTTCCTAGCTTAATCTAATTGGTCCAATAGGAATGATGTGGTTTTCTCTCCAATATTGTGCACAATGGATAGAGAATGGATGGATGAGGAAGGATGGATTGATGATCAAGGTATGAAATGGCTAAGTCTGGATGAGTGCAAATTTTGGTATAATAAGGGTATGAGGATGATTTCTTGGGCACAAAATAGCAGCATGGATTTACCAAACTTGGAGATGAGATATAAGAGGATGGAGTCCTCAATTTATAGGAGGAGAAGAGGAGAAATGAAGGGCTAGGATTGACCTAAGATGAAGGGTCTGGATTTCTTGTGAGCCCACACAAGGCCCAAGAGGAGGTGAGAAGACAAGTGTGGAGACCAAGAGATATGCCTTAAAGGCATTTCTTGTCTCCACACTCCTCAAGGCTCGTTGGGAAGACTTCCCAATGTTCCTAGGGAAGAGAAATGAATAAAATATTCCTTGAGGGATGGGGATGAAGAATTAAAAATTCTTCAAAAAGGATGATCATGGGGATTGGAGGAATAAGGAGGAATTAAAAATTCCTTGGAGGATGGGATGCCTAGAGGAATGTGAGATTTTGAAAATCTCACATTCACCTAGGAAAAGAGCATTCAAGGAAGATGGTTGGATGGAAGGGACAAGGAGTTGACTTAGTGGCTAATCATGATGATTAGCCTCTAGCAACTCATTAGGAGAGGGATTAGAAGAATGATTAGGTGGGATTAGGGTAGATAAGATTTGTAGGAGGATTTGTCTAGGAGAGAGAATGAGTGGAGGGAATTAAAAATTAGAAGAATAATGCTAAGTGAGTTTAGGGAGCTTCTAGAAGAATTAATTAGGTTAATGATGGATTAGGAAAAAGGTGATTTGTAGGAATCACCTAGATTAATTAATTAATTAAAAAAAGGAAATTTGAGGAGACTTAATATTAGGGATTTTTAGAAGAATAAAGGTGGATCAACATACTATTGTGACAATATTAATTATATTTAATTAATATTGAGGAAGAATATGTGATGAATAATGATAAACAACAAATACCCTGACTGGTACTGAGAGGGGGGGGGGTGTGAATCAACACATACAAAAACTTCTCCACAACTTATCAAGTTAAAACAATGCTAACGGTTGTCTTCATCACTGAACTTAACCATGGCAATGCCATTAAACATAGTAAGACTTAAGACAACTTAAACCGGTAAAACTGAATACTTCAAATATCATTCAACACTTGATAACTACTTCACCCATATACATATGCATGTGTTGTATCAGTAATACCATAACCATTAACTTTGCATGCATAATCACTTAAACAAGAATACTGAATCATCACATGAAAAATGCACAACTCATAACACACAGTTTTTTCACGTGGAAACCCAAATGGGAAAAACCACGGTGGGGATGAATACCCACAAGCTTGTTTTGAACTATTTTGAAGCTCACTCTGTTAGGAGCCTAGTCCGGTTAAAGACTTTACAATAAGGTTCTGCTAGGAACCGATCCTATTAAAGATCACCCGGTTAAGGGATGGCCATATACCCTGTTAAAGGTTGAAACCCTGTTAAAGGTTACCTCGCTAGAGGATTTAAAGAACTTAATGAACTTGAGTCACTTGGTTAGAGGATTTACAACAAGCCTATTAAAGCTACCCGGTCAAGGGTTTTTCCTTCTATTGAAATGATTAGAAGTCAACAAGTAAAGCTTTGATTTGATAACAACACTACTTGCTAAGGCAGATCCTTTTCAGCTCCTCTCCTCTGCAATCACACTCTGCAGGTTTCACACTCTGGTTTGGCAATAATCTCAAGACGCAGACACAAAAACAACATTTGCCAACAACAACAATATCAAAACTCATCGACCTTATAGACAAGAATTAGGTCGGTAACATAAACCCTAAATCCTAAGTATTTTAGGTTTATAATTACAAGCGGTCCAATCCTGACTGTCCAAACACTTTGCATAGAATAAAACAATCTTAAACAGATCACAAGTCACTCTGCATTGTCCGATCTTCACCGCATCTGGAGAACGGTAACCCATCACGCGCTCTTCATACACCGCTTAGAAAATCGCACATTCCCTAGGTAGGCATTCAATGCATTCGATCTCCACACGCAAAATCCTCAAGGAAATCCTTCACGTCCACACAACTGACGTGGCATCCCGATCCTTATTCTTAACATTCACAAAACACCATCGGTTGCACTGCACAGATCATACCGGAAACCCTAAAACTGAACAGAGACTACCAATCGGTAGTAATACTTAGTGAGCCCCGACACCGGTCCACTCCATCCCGGTTGACCAAAACCGCTTCCAATCTTCATACCGGTGCATACCAGTGTACCTGCTTGAGCACATATTGACATCAATGACAACATACTTTGTCACCGCTTCATCATATGCCAACAATATGAATTGGCACAATTAATGAATTAATTATGCAAAGAACTTAAAATAATTAAAATAATTATTTTTAAGTGCCTACATTTTGCCCCTCTTTTATGCAGTGGCAAATTTGGCGATGGGTAAAAGATAGAAGAAAAAAAAGAAATAGATGCCCCAGCGTAACGCGTGGGTGGTGTATGCCCCCTCAAGATTTTTTTCGAAAATATATATATATTTTTTTTGTAAAAAAAATGATGAAAAAATTCTTGAAATGAAGGAGGAAGAATTTGGGTGGAAGAGATGAACGAAAAAGAAAGAGAGAGTATATGAAGAAAAATAGAAGAGGAAATAGAAGGAGGGAGACCACAAAGGGAATGGGCCCACAAGTTGGTCCATATAAGCCACAAAGGGCCCAATGAGGAGTCATTGTTACACATAAGCCTTGGAGCCAATCAGAGCCTAGAAGGAGAGATGGATCACATTTCCACATGTGAGCATTCTGCCGAGAGGATTCGACGGTACAAGAGACCCACAGGCTATGGACCACCGATACGTAGGACTATCCTCCTTTGTGAATTTTTAGGTTTAGGGTAGAATCGAGGCTTAGTTTAGGGCAAAATTTTGGCGAGGTAGACGCGCTGATCACTGTTTTGGCGTGCTCGCCTATAGGGTAGCGCAAGCGCTAGTGAGTAGCACGAGAGGAAGGCGAAAAGCAAGGGTTTTTTGGGGAGTCACTGGTGTTTAGCGTGTGCACTCGCGCAACTACGCGGGCGCTCAAGCTACTGCGTGGGCGCTCACACTACTGCGCGGGCGCTCGTGATGGAGGAGTTTTAGGGTTAGGGTTAGGAAAAGGAAAAGGTCTTCCAGCGCGAGCGATCACGCTAGGGTAGGTTAAGGTATGGTCGGACGGGGGAAAAGGTCGTCTAGCATTATAAACTTTGTGTCTAACATTAATCATAATATTTCAAACATCAAAATGAAATTTAAATAATTTTATTTTAATTCATTAAATTAATACAACAGTTTTAATATTTTTTTTTAATGTCAATTGTCACTTCTCTAACTATAAGTTTATTGTTGTTTTAATTATTTTTCCTAAGTGATAATTATGTTGAAAGTATTTATCATCATCATCATCATCATTATCATATGGATGGTTTAATATCAAACCCGAATTTGTTTACCTTTTAGATACATGAGCACAAAATAGACTTGACCTCTTCAACTAAGAACCACAAATTGAAAGGTATCCATTCTCATATCATAAAACATTTATTTTCATCACAAAACTTTTTCTTTTTATATTTTTTATATCCTTCGCCCCACTCTAATGAGATGTTTGTATTATACTATAGTAAAAATAAAAAAAATCGAATGACAAGTTGAAGATTGCTAACTAAGTAATATAAATTGTGTTAAAAACAATTATTTTCATTAAAAAAAACTTTTTTTTTTCAATTAATATTCTTCACCCTACTTTAGTGAGAAGTCACTAGTACACTACACAGCAGAAAATGAGAGGCACACTGTAGCCAGTTTGCAACATGAGGATTGCCAACAGGCATTGTAACATCGAACTGGGTTCTGCCACGTAAGACTGTGTTGGATCTATATATTTTATCGGATTTACTATTCAGATAAATTTCAGAAGCCATCGTCGTTCACATTTTCTTCAAAACAAGAGGTGAGATAATGGGGTATTTTTTGTAACTTGAATGGTTTATCGCTCCACCTCTGGTTTGGATGATATTTTTGTGTTACAAGATTCTCGATAGGGGAGCAAGAGTGCACCGCTACAAATTTTCTTTATTAGTCTAAAACTCTTTTCTTTCTACCCCTTCTCTCGAAACTGGCTCATTCTTTTGCTGACATTATACTTTTCTTTATGCCAATTGAAGGGTTTTTAGGGTTTTGCTGATTTATAGATTTTGTAGAAAGTATTGCATTATTCTTGACATGATAGAAATGTTCTATATATTTGCAGATTAATGTTCCCACAGGAAGAATAAACAAATCTGGATTTTTAATAGGAAATCCTATAATTTTTTTTCATTTATAAATGTATTAACATTATATCAGCGATTTCCCCAAATCGTAACTCAAGTTTCTGCTGCATTAGTCGTAGAACTTTCCGTAAACACATTGCTATATGTTTTAACACCTACTATTTAGAGTGATGGCATGGATTTTTCTACTTTTAATTGTTATCCTTCAACTATTTGTAGAGCTCAGTAGCTCTCTTTGATTAAGCCTGTGTGCAGCATTTGCGCTGTTATCTCCTTTAAGGTCTATGATGCTATCTTTGCTCTAAATAGTACTCACCAGTATTACAGGCCTCTTAACGGTTTGGTGATTATTAACAGGACATTCATATTTCATGTTCATTGAATACTTAAGACTAATTCTCAGGACTTAGCACAGGATACTATTCTAGTGGACACTAAACCAGGAGACTGTAAGGCTCAAAAGCTCCATCCAAAGGGTATTTATTCTTATAAATTTGCCTGGGGTTTGCAATTAACTTTGTTTGTTTTTTAGTCTCGACCTGCACAACTATGGCCACTAGCAGGACGCATAACGCAGATTGTGTTTAAAATACTTACATTATTCATTACACTCTTTATGTATCTATACATAGAGACGTACCTCTGTATTTTTTTTTATTTAAATATCTTTGGATCCCTAAATAATATAGAGCAAATATAGGGAGTGCTCTCCAATTTCAAAATCTGGTAGTAGAGCAAGGTTGTAGCATTCATCGCAGAAACTATTGCTAAATCTAAAAGGTCTATATGTCTCTGTATTTTTTCTATTTAAATGATCTTTGGAACCCTAAATAATATAGAGCAAGTATAGTGAGTGCTCTCCAATTTCAAAATTTGGTAATAGAGCAAGGTTGTAGCATTGATTGCAGAAACTGTTGTTAAATCTAAAAGGTCTATGTGCCTCTCTATTTTTTCTATTTAAACGATCTTTGGATCACTGAATAATATAGACAAAATATAGGGAGTGCTCTCCAATTTCAAATTTTGGTAATAGAGCAAGGTTGTAGCATTGCTTGCAGAAACTGTTGCTAAATCTAAAAGGTTTTGAAAATTTTTATTGCACATTTTGTATTTAAGCCAGAAGTATTAATATAAACTTGTAATTGAAAGCAATTAATTCATGATGCTGAATAAAATAGAGGTTACGAGTTCAAAGATAAAGTTTTGGTGTTAATAAATATTAAAACAAGGAGTCACAAGGAAAAAGTACAAGGTCCACAAATTAAATACATTGATGAATACACGATAAAATTTTGCCTGCTTTTTGAAACTGAAGGCTTCACCATACTTATGCCAATATTATTATCAAGGCAAGGCCTTAATATGATATAGAGCTGAGTATAATTTTTGGTGGACTAGCACTTCTGTTATAAGAAGTTTTTCAAAAGTGCAAATAATACATTGGGTTCTATTTCCATAAAGTTGACTAATATTGATAACTTTGGAGAATATTATCATTAGATGAAAATCATTTATCTCTTGTCAAACCTGACCTCCAATGCCGATGAACTAGTACAACAAGACATCCCAAAGATGCTTTTTTATAATACAAATTTTACAAGAAACCATACCAAATACTATCCTTGACAAACTTGCCTATTATTGGTATAATGAACTTTTTTGTGCTAGAAATCTAAAATATATTATTGAATTGGTTGAAAAGAAGGCATCTAAGGGCGAATGTATGTTGTGCCTTCTCAAAGCGGGAACAATTATAGAAAATGCGTGGAATGCATCCACGCCAAAGGAAGCTTGTCTATCGTATATGGTCTTCCACCCATCACTACAGTGAAGTATTTTTGTGAAGCTTGTGTTGTGGGGAAATGACATAGAGAAAAGCTTGATTCTGGAAAAAGCATAGAGAGCCTTGAAGAAGTTGGAGTTAGTTCATTTGGATCATTGTGGACCGATGAAGACAATTTCCATAGGGAAATCTCAGAATTTCATGACATTCATTGGCAACTTCATTTGAAAGGCATTGATTTACTTTCTGAAGAATATGTTTGAGGCATTTGATGTTTTCAAGGATTTTGTAGAGCAAGTTGAGAATGAATGTGATAAAAGGATTAAAATGCTAAGATTAGATAATGGGGAGGACTATAGCGCAACAAATTTGTCAATTTTTGCAAACAATAGGGAATTAAGAAGCAACATTAAGCTCCACATACTCCACAACAAAAATGGAGTAGTGAAAGAATGAATATGATACTCAAAGAGAAAACTAAGTCAATGCTGAAGGCTTGTAACTTGGAGATAATTTATGGGGAGAACTAGTTCTTACAATGGCTGGCTTGATCGATTAGAGCTAACTAAAGGATTGGAAAACATCTCTCTAGAAGAAGCATGGTTAGGTAGGGAAGCATTGGTTGGGTATTTGACAATCTTTGGGAGCATTACCTATAGACATGTTTTGAAAGAGAAGAGAAAAAAGTTTGACAATAAGAGTAAAAAATGCATTCTTGTTAGATATGATGAGTGTAGCAAATTTTACCAATTATATGATCCCAAAGTGAACAAAATTCACATCACTAGAGATGTCATTTTTAAGTAAGAGTGTTGCCTTCCAAGTGTTCACAATGTTGATTTGCTAGAAGAGAAAGATGAAAATGATACATAATCATATTCACCCAAGAAGGTTGAGCTAGAATTAGAAAGCACTATTGGATAAATAGAAGAAAGAGAAAGTGTTGATGAGCCAAATTCAAGCTCATTATCCACTTTACAATCCAATATTGTTCTAAGGAGATTAGAAAGATTACGGAGAATGCCCCCATTAGAGGCATTGATGACAATTGCTATAAGTACTAATGAATCAAGCACTTTTGAGGAAGTTGTAAAAGAATAATAATTGCAATGTGCTTTGAAGTAGTAAATGGATTCAATTTGTTAGAACTAGACATAGGAGTTGGTACTTTTACCTATTGGTAAAGAAGCCATTGATTGTGAATGGGTGTTGAAAACCAAGTTCAAATTTGATGGGCCAATTGACAAATACAAAACAAGATTGGTAGCTAAAGGCTACAAACAAATTGAAGTTGTTCATTATGAGGAAAATTTTGATCTATTCGCAAAGATGATCACAATTAGAATGTTGGTAGCGCTTGTTTTCCAACACAAATGAACAATCCACCAAATGGATGTGAAAAGTGGATTCCAGAATGGAGGTTTGTCAAGGTAGGTATGTGCAATGTTCCACGGCCGTTGGGGACAGGGAAACGAGGGACAAAGGGAAAAAGTTTTGGGGATGGGTTTCGGGGACGGGAGACTTGGGCCTAGAGGGGGGAAACGCGTTTCCGTGGAACACTAGGTATATGCGACACAATTTCCTAGTTTTGTTGAAAAAGGAAAGAAACATATGTTATGTCACAGGAAAAAAGTACTATATGTTTTGAAATAGCCTCCTCAAGTTTAGTATTCAACTATTGATAAGTACTTTGTTTAGAGGGGATTTCAAAAATCTAATTCTGATCCAAAATTGTACATTAAGATTTTTTATCACAAGTTGCTCTTCATTGTGTTGTACATTGATAGTTTTCTCATCACTAGGAGTTGTTGGTATGTGGTGACTGGTCATGCTATTGGGCTTAAATTTTGGTGACTTTGATAGCTGTGACTGGTCAAGTTTCAAATTGTTGTTGTAGATGGGACTCAAGTAACATTCTAAGGGTCAAAACAAGAAAAAGAATTTGGGGGGTTTATTCCCCTGATGGGGGCTTGGGGGCAATGCCCACAGTGGGGTTCTTGGGGTAGTGCCCTCCAAGAAAAAATTACCCATTATGTAATAAAGGAGTCGGTATGTAAACCGACTATGTAAACTGCCAAAAATGGCTTGATAAATGAGTGTTTGTGGAATGTGAAAGACAAAGTGTTTTTAGATAGTGTGAGTGCATTGATATAGTGCACAACATTGGGTGAACCACGCTAAATTTGTGCTGTTGAATTGTTTTTTTTTTCCTTTTTTAATCTGCATTATTGTTGATATTGGTTGATTGCTCTAGTTTGCTTGAATCCGAAGAGGAATGATTAATGACCAATAAATAAAGTAGAAGAAGATATGAAGACCGATTTCGAGAAGTCCAATCTTGGATTATGTGATTACTTTCTTGGAGTTGAAGTGTGGCAAACACCTGGAAAATATATTCCTCTTTCAAATGAAGCACTCGAAAGAAATTCTCATAGTTCATAATGCAAGACTGCAAAGCTTGACCAACATCAATGGAGATAGGAACTAAGTTGAATGGAGGCCTAGATAGTAAAGCAATCAATGAAACACTATAGAGGAGTTTGGTAGGAAATTTTATTTTCTTGACAACAACTCATCTAGACCTATCTTTTGTAGTTGGAACCTTGCCTGGATTAATGACTCATTTAAAGTAGTCATTGTTTAGTTGCAAAGTGAGTTTTGAGATACCTTCAAAGAGCACAAAACTTCAGATTAGAGTATTTGAAGAATGAAGACTTCAAACTTGTTCATTTTTCCTATTTCGATTGGGTAAGTTACAAAGATTCTAGGAAATCAACTTTTGGTTATTGCTTTTGATCTATAAACTTCTAAATTTAGAATCTATAGAATAAAAAAATTGTGTTATTATACATAATTAGAAAATTAAATGATAGTTGTTAGAGAGGAATAGGAGAATTAAAACTCATTAATCTTGGAAATCTTTTAAAGAGAGAAAAACCAGATTGTGGTAGTGGTAATCCCGTACTATCTATATTATGTAGTACATTGGCATATGCAATAATAATTGGTAGTCTTTGTGTTTTTTTAAAACTTTTAAGCATTGTCAAACACTTGTCCATAAAAATTCATGTCTTTATATTAGAATTTTCATGATTTATTTGGATCATACCTCCCTTATTAAAGGATTGCTTGGTCCCACAAAAAGTTACATGCAAGATGGGAAAATTTCCTCCCCCTTTGTAAAATCTCTATGTGTATTTACTCCAATAGCTACCCTCTTGCAATGCTCAAAGCATGTTACATTGGATGCTATGGGTCAAATATAATTTAAAATTTCTTCCTATTTGCTACACCGAAGTGGTGCAAATGAATTGAATTGCCATGCAAGAAATCATGCTATGACACTTGGCTGTAATGTTGTACATGCTCCCACACAATTTTCTTGCTTTCTTGAGGTGGTATTCACATTTGTAAACATTACCAAATTTATAGAAATGTTTGGAGTACTAATCAAATAGCCATATAAGTAATAAAAACTCACCTTTCTATCCCTTTTGGAAATCCAATAGTGTCCTTTTTGCAAATCCAATAGTATCCTTTTTGCAACTCCACAAACCCAAGGGTTCACAATTTACTTTTATACCAAATTGATCTGACATAAATATAGAGATTTTAGAATCAAGAATTGAATTGTTCTACTTGATTAGAAAACTAAATGGTAGTTGTTAGAGAGGAAGAGGAGAATAAAAACATTATTTTTATCTTGGAAACCTTTAAAGAGAGAAAAACTAGACTTTGGTAGTGG
Source organism: Cryptomeria japonica (assembly GCF_030272615.1). Lineage (NCBI taxonomy): Eukaryota > Viridiplantae > Streptophyta > Pinopsida > Cupressales > Cupressaceae > Cryptomeria > Cryptomeria japonica. The sequence continues at coordinate 395,102,958 of NC_081413.1, forward strand.
CAATTGCCTACTACCTATATTGTGTAGGAATTTGGCATATACAATGAGCTATGCAATAATAAAATGGATAAAAACTACACCTTGTTCCATTTGATCAAGACCTTGCTTATGGATATAATTTGTCCCTTGCTCCATTAGCTACATATCTTTCTTGTTTACGTAAGCTTCTATGATCCCGTTCCTTTTACCTCTCGTCTCTCATGGAAATACAACATATGATTGTTCTCTTTAATTATGGAAGAAGATACAACATAACATACATTTGCCCTCATATGCCTTTTTAAAACCAATTCAATAATATTTTTTAGATTCCTATGCAGAGCAAAGTTCACTTGGACCCAGTCAACAAAGGAGCCAAAATGATGATTGTTTGGTACAAATTCCAAGTTCTTGTATCTATATTGTCACTGGATGCTTCTATAAATGTGGTCCTATCCAAGACACTTGCAATTATGGTGCAGTTCCTATGTTTTTCGTAACACTGCAATATTGTTGAACACTTGTCCATGAAAACCCATGTTTTTAAAGTCTTAGTTCCACCATTGTTTCATGGAGTTGTATGAAGCAACACAATTTGCATCTAAAGCAAAGTACAAGGTAGTTGTTGCAAGCAACATGTGAAGTAATATGGCGCAGACAACTCCTTGGGAATCTTTGACACCCACAACCTAATGCCATGATTATGTATTGTGATAATCGAAGTGTGTTAAAGATGTCAAAGAATTCACCATTCTATGCTTGCCCAAAGCATATTGAAATATATTGTAATAACTACCCTTGTTGCTACTAATTCTTTTCATCATATTAATTGTAGTTTAATTATCAAAGTGTAACGCATCACATATCTTGGTAATCTATCTTCTTAATGGAACATGAATACCATATGATCAACCATTTAATATGCTCTAGTTCTTGAGTCTTGACCTTTCAATTGATGTTGGTCCACTTTAAATTGTGGCACCAACGAGTATATTTTTAATTTATTTCAATTTAGAAGTGCTAACATTGAATTTTACCAAATATAGCAATGGTAGAACGAGTATATTTTTAATTTATTTCAATTTAGAAGTGCTAACCTTGAATTTTACCAAATATAGCAATGGCAGTAACTCTCTACCACTACTTGCAATCATGCATCATATAGGACAAGCTCCGTATAACCCTAGCCCTAGGTTTATTCTTTGGGGGTTTGCTTGAAATTATCTTGCCTATGGCTTTCAGTGATTTAAAGATTCCACAGTTTGTGCCATAAACTTCCATCCCTTTCATTCAGAATGTATTCACACAAAATGAAGTAAGGTCAACAGGTCAAGTAAACAAATAATTGTTCTTTCATCTCAAGGACATAGTCTAAAAGAGACTATAACCCATGCCCAAAGACAAAGTGTTCAATAACAAGCAGCAATTCCAATTTCTTGGAAGGACTGTCAATGGTTATAGTTGGTAATATACCAGCTTAAATGGCTTATCAATGAAGAATTACCAACCTAAATCAAGAAATAGCGGAAGTATTAAAAAATAAGGTATGATGACACTAAAATTGTCATCATTGAGTATTCATAGGGTAAATGCAACAGAATATCGATCAACCCACAATTCCATAAAAGTACCTACCACTCCCCATTATCTGTTCAAAATGTGTGAGCTTGATGAGATAATCTCATCACAGCTGTAAGTATTAGCTTTTGATACCTTTAGACACTTCCATAACACATATATTACCTACTAAATCCTCACTATGTTATCATATAACTATGTCATATGATTTGTATTCAATTTGCATGATATAATCCTATTGTAACATGCCGCAGTCAGTAACTGACTACTAGCATCAACCTTAAAAGACATTTTCTGATGGTATTGAACAACCAGCCACACTCAAAGTCCAGTGTACTCTCTGCTACTAATGGGAACACCTCCTCTATGTTGGGTATAATGCAGGATTTGGACATTACTTTACCACACTCTCTTGAGCTAATCATATTTTCAAGACATCAAAACATCTCAGCCGACGATAATAGGAACAATAATCCAAAAACCACTTCATTCCATTACCCATCATAATAATTTATTAACTAAATACAAAGAGCCCAAGTTGTACATGAGTGTCGGGTTACCTAGTACATAAGCTTTCCTCAGAAGTTAATCATCACCTTCTAATAGTTGTATGCCAAGGTAATTAGCAGACCCTACCATGGTCTTGGAGCATCACTGTCAAACCCCGAGCAAGCTGTTTAGGTTCTTAAAGCTAGTTCTATCAGTTGATACAGATAGAACTCATGTGCCAAGCTCAAGCAATATGTGTTGAATATTCAGTTCATCGATCTCCTCATAATTCCTTACCATAGATATGAATTCAACATCTCTAAAAAAGACCTTTCTTACCCTTTAGCATTGTGCTATTGGGCTCAACAGCTAAGAAGGATCTATCCATTTACCCTTATCTCCATTGTTACAACTTTTCAACCAAGTTCCCACAACTTAAGAATATATTTCCTTAGATATTCCATGTTATCTTGAATACTCTGAAATTCGTAGGGGATACAAGGATTATCATGCCATACTGCATTGTGATAACACAAATTGTTATCATCATACCATATAACACCATATTCAATATTGAGCTAAACAGTTTGTGAACAATCTTTGCTAACAACTTTTCAAAGTTATTTATTAGGGTTAAGACAACTAGATCAAATGACTAAAAGTTGAACCCCCAAAGATTCCAGTCAGGCAATAATTCTAAAGTTTGGTGATCATTCATTTACATTTGGGATCAAATCTTTGCTTTCTAGAGTGGTATGATAATTAAAGCACAACAGGCTAGCTTCTTCTAAGGTTCAGCTTTAGAGGCAGCCCGAGCTAAAGTATAAAAATTTCAAAAACCAGAACTTGGAAGACATCTTATTGGAAAACAAATAGTCATTTACCATTCTTTCATTCAGCGAAGAGGAAAAGCAAATCAAACAAGAAAACCAAAACTCCATTTAAAGTTTGTATAATTCCACCACCACTAACCATGGTCCTCGAGTGCTAGCTGAAAACTGCTCAAGGCAATATTAATGAATTGAGGGTTGTCACAATGATAAGGAGGATGGAAACAATTGGAGAAGAAGATATATTTTGTGGGTATCAGTTAGAAACATCACCTCCAAATTCCCTGAACTCAATTTAAGCTAATCTAATAAGATGCATACGCATACGCATAAGCATAAAGATTCAGATTAATTGTTTTCAGCTACAGGAGTGAACTTCTTAGAATTAAATGCTATTTTAGGAATGTAATGGTGAAGGAGGTGTGGACTTAGCCACAGGAATGATGTTGAAGATATTTCTGATGTAGGGCCTAATATCTGCCTTGCTCCAAGAATGATGTTGAAGATATTTCTGATGTAGGCCCTCAAATCTGCCTTGCTCCAAGAATGATGTTGAAGATATTACTGATGTGGGCCCTAAAATCTGCCTTGTACCAAGAATGATGTTGAAGACATTTCTGATGTTGGTGCCAAAATCTGCCTTGCTCCAAGAATGATGTTGAAGATATTTCTGACGCAGGTGCTAATATTTATTCATTTCCCAAGCTCCTCCCTGTTGCCTCTCATTTATTCCCTTTTATGAATTGTTTTCTCCTGACTTATTCTGGTCCTCACCTAACACTCCCCCAAAGCACAACAACAAATATATCAGAGGGGAGTTTCATAGCTGGAAATTTTCTGAGAAGCAAGGAAAACAATGAATAGAAATTATCCAACGTGTTCCACATTAACTCTAAATTGTAGTAGTCAACAATCCTGCACAAGCAAAACGCGCATAGGCTTCTTTTTCTTTGGGCATGGAGAATAGACCTGCTATGCATTCCAAACACAAGAGCTGCCTCCCCAAAATATTGCTCTCTATTTCTTCTTGCTAGTCCAATAAGGTTTCTGTGCTCCCTTCTTGATTGCCTGTCTCCCCTGCTTATCCATTTCCTTTTTTTATTTAGAATGACAACCAAACCTTACCGAAATTCTTTCAAATTATTTAAATTCTCATTAAAAGACTTTGCTGCCCCCATGTTTCCTGTACTTCCACTTTCAAACATGAAGGATGAAGATTCATTTTGGACAGCTTGGGGCGCAAGCACACGGTCCCATGGAATGTTTCTGACAAGAAGTTCCAGCTACTCTAGTTCATTCCTGTCTCTTTTTATTTTATTTTAGTTTAGTTTTTCTAAAAGCTAATGCAATTAGGGTAGGTTAGACTACTTTTTTCCTTTTTCTTATATTAGTTTGTTCCCAAACTGAACTGCAGAACATGCATCATCTTGTACCTTACCATCGGTGGATCAATAAATGTACCTGCCAACAACTATATAATTGGATGCCATCTGGGATGTGGCATACATCATCACTTCATTTGTGACCATGTCCTCAACAATGAAATTGAGCTAGTCTATACACCAACCATTGAGCAGCTTCCAGATGTCTTCAGCAAGCCTTCTAGCACAAATGAGTCTGTATGCTTTTTAAGAAGGCATTGGTGTCAAATGTTTTTCATTTTTAAATGGATAGCTAATAAACCTATTTGTTATAGGTGGTCCCATCATCTAGTTGTTTTGTGTGATGAAATAAAGTTTATGAGTGAGTGTTGAAAATATAAACTTTACTCATCACAATCCTTATGTGTCTACACATGCATTTCTATGTCTTTTTCCTATTTAAAGGATCTTTGTATCCCTAAATAAAATAGAACAAAAATAGACAGTGCTATATGATTTTAAGTTTAACAGCTTGACCTTGGCTCATCATCTTTGTCCATCATAAGAGTAGATTATGGTAGGTGGTATCTAACTAGACATTAATACTAATATCAATTAAAGACTCACAGTGTCCATAATGCCTAGAAGAAACCTATGTTTCACTAAGCCCTTTAGGAGAAGGAATGGCTAGGGGAGACTGGAGAAGAGGGAGAAAGTGATGGTCAAATGCAGGAAAGTAGAAAGGAGATACATATAATTACCCCTAGAATCCTGGAACTGATATTGTAATGGAAAAACAGCATGGGAACAGCGATGAGAGGCTGAGGGAGTGAAGAGTTCCTTTAAAATAAGAGGAAAGAGTTTCTTGAAAACACTATTGTATTGATGCCAATTTAAATTTCAGTGCTATCTTACAATGGCAAATATATTATGTACCAAATTTTACTGTCATTTGTTTGTGTGAGATCTTTTGAAATGTAGTTTTGGTTTACCCTGAGATGATATCTTGGCTCTTCTTAGAGTGGCAGACATGTGCTTCCAAATTTTGTTGAAATAGGATTTAATTTATCACAATTGGTGGATAATATTGCATCTGGCTTATTAGTTATCTTAATGCTGTGTACATTAGTGAATTATGCTTCAGGCCCATATTCTTGTTCTAATTCAATAATTGACATGTGCATGTGGCCATGATGTTTTTGGATGAGCTCATCTGCTATTTTTGTTTATGGAGGTTATATAAGTTGGATTTATACAGCTAGATATTCCTTTTTCCTAGTGTTTGTGAAGGCATGGTCATAGAGATGAGGTAACCAAGGTGTCTAGTTATCAAACAAAAGCATTTTTTGGAGTGGTGTTTTGATTCTCTCCCGGGTTTATTTATATCTAGATATGTGTCATTACATCTTCATCTCTGGTATGCCAGTGTTGAATATGACATCAATCTGTTTTAACAAATCAGTTTTGTCTCTAGATTGTGATCCATTCTGTACAAAATAATCCACGGTGGTTAATTGTGTGGACCTTACTGTCTTTGTTCTTTTGACTGATGTCTCACTGGCTACTCATCCTGGTCCAGTTAAAATGTTTTTATTAATTACATATCTATGGGTTAAAAAGATCTTTTTGGATCCTTGCAGGTTTCACACTCAAGAAACTTAGTAATTTTGTTGAGCTTAGTGTTCAGTTGTTTGTAGTGACAATTGCAATGGCTGCTGCTACTTTGCCAATGAATGTGGTGTCTAAATCTCAACGTCAGTCAAATGCAAGGCAAAATCACTTTTCAGTCACAGGATTACCATCACATCTACCTGCACAGAGCCTCTCAGTGAGAAATACCTTCAAGGGTTTTAGTGGCCTTATAGCTAGTAATTTGCAAACAACTTTCTTTGGCGAGGAGATAAATGGGGCATTTCAAGTGTCTTTTGGTAATTCAAGGATGGGAAAGAAGAGACATGCTACAGTGAGGTCTGTGCAGGTTCGGGCATCACTATTCAAGGTTGCTATTCTTGGAGCAGCAGGAGGGATTGGTCAACCTCTCTCCTTGCTGATTAAAATGTCACCTTTGGTCTCTGAATTGAATCTTTATGATATTGCAAATGTTAAGGGGGTTGTTGCAGACCTTAGTCACTGCAATACCCCTGCTCAGGTGTTGGCTTTCACTGGAACTGCTGAACTGGGAGATTCTCTGAAGGGTGTTGATGTAGTTGTAATCCCTGCAGGTGTTCCAAGGAAACCAGGCATGACCCGTGATGATCTTTTCAACATTAATGCTGGTATTGTCAAAATTTTAATAGAGGCTGTTGCAGATAACTGTCCAAATGCTTTTGTCCACATCATCAGCAACCCTGTAAATTCTACTGTGCCCATTGCAGCAGAGGTACTCAGGCAAAAAGGAGTTTACAACCCCAAGAAATTGTTTGGGGTGACCACCTTGGATGTGGTTAGGGCTAACACTTTTGTAGCACGGAAAAAGAATTTGAGGCTCATCGATGTGGATGTACCAGTTATTGGTGGCCACGCGGGGATAACCATCCTTCCATTATTATCTAAAACTAGGCCTTCGGTGACATTCACCCAGGATGAGGTTGAAGAGCTTACACTAAGAATTCAGAATGCTGGGACTGAGGTTGTGGAGGCCAAAGCTGGTGCAGGGTCTGCAACTCTGTCTATGGCATATGCTGCTGCCAGATTTATTGAATCTTCTCTCAGAGCATTGGATGGTGATCCAGATGTATTTGATTGTTCATATGTGCAGTCTGAATTGACAGAGTTGCCATTCTTTGCATCAAGGGTTAAGCTTGGAAAACAAGGTATTGAAGGGTTTGTTGTTTCTGATGCGGAGGGATTAACTGAGTACGAACAGAAAGCCCTTCAGGCCCTTAAACCTGAACTGAAAGCAAGCATTGAGAAAGGTATTACTTTTGCACAGAAGCAAGCAGCCACAACTTCCTGATTGCATTGAGTCTGACTTGCGGGGCAAGTAAATTGTAAAACCCTTCATTTTTGTAGTTTAGATATTAATCCATGTCATTGCGAGGAACAGTTTCATTTCGCATCCTGAAATAAAGTTTTCAGTTCTCATGCAATCTACAACAAGCTTTACAATCCAAATATTAATATATTTGAGAATTTTTTAACCTTGTAAGAAATATTGCATCTCTGCTCTTGTTATGGCACCTTTGTACAAAATATATATAGACTAAATAAACAAAATTTACCATAATAGAAATGTTATATATTCTCATGGGTTTAAACTCTATATTATCTGTTAAAAAAAGGAATATTTTAAATGGTCTTAGTCAGATTCAATAACTTTGTGAATATATCATCATATTGCTCTTATTTGAGAGTATCCAAATCATCAACTGGCTCATTAGAACCAGATGCAATCGGACAATAAGCAGGTTAGTTGTGTTTCTTTTTATGTTTTTTTTTCGTGTTTTTAGTTTTTTCATCTGTCATGTCATACCCACACTAGGACTGTTTTTTAATTGGGTTTTTATTATGACAATCGGGCAACCAAAATAATATAAGAAGTCAGGAGGTACCTGAACCAGTACAATACCAGAAAAGTATATGTACGAGCTAAGTCACTAGGTTCGAATTCAAATTCGAAGTTCGACAACTTTGAAATTCGAATGAAGTTCAATGAGGGAAAAATTCGAAATGTATAAAATTCGAATTAAATTCGTCATATGTAATTTTTAAATTGTTTTAATAAATATATGTAATATATCTATAAAATTGCCTAAATAGTTTAACATTGATAAATAGATTTGAAATCATTACAAAAAGATGACATATTTATAAAATATAAACCATAGGAAACATATGCTAGGGCATGAACGACAGGCAAAAATTGCAGGCGAACTTCTCTTGCAGGCTGCGACTATCATGGGTCCACGACTATTTCTCCTGCAGGCCGCGACTCACGGCAAATTTCAACGAATTTTTTATTTTTTTTGAAGTTCGGCGAATTTCGAACTTCAAGGATGAATTTCGGCCGAACCTGGTGACTTAGTGTACGAGTATGGGGGCCTTATAGACATTCAACTACTCAATATTTCAAGTACAGATTCTAGACCATTTACACTGGTTTTCTGCTTTAAACATACTAATAAACAATTGCAAGATTCAAGAATGAATCTGTCAAATACAAGCTTTGTCACAAGATTGACAGCAATCCATTTTCTTTATCATACTATTAAAGCCATGCACATAGTATATGCTGTTCCTATCTCTACGTTGTAAGATTTGTCAACTAGTTAGGCCTATTCAATTTTTCTTGGCTAATCTAACAAATTCATAGGTTAAATAGTTTAAGTTATGATTTTAAATTAAAAATAGCCAAGGTTCCAAATAAGCTCGAGCACCAACACTGTCAGGAGATTACTGAATAGAGTCAGATGGAAGAGAAAGACACGACGGTGATTATGCCTGGAACCTGACACATTTCTGGTACGTACAATCGAAATCTTTCTCCCCACCCCTTTCCCTCTAGATCTACCACCCCACGAACCGGAATGCGATCGAGTCTCTCCCCACGTTCAGCCGTATAAAATATAATTATGATTTGTGTTAATCAATACAGGACATGAATTGAAAGGTGTTTGGCCTCAGGGATGAAAGTCAATTAAACCTGGACTGTCATTCTCTTCCTTTGAATCATATAATATTCCCTAAAATCTAGAGACACTAATTGTAATCAAGAGATTGGAAAAGAAGAAGAAAATTGAAGGGAGCTGTGATAGATGGTTGAGGGTTTGTAATATCTGTTGCTTGCCATAACATCCTTGACATGGATTATCGACAGAATAATGAGCTTTATCAAGTTTCCAGCAAGTTTATTTTAGCTTTAAAGGCAACTATTGAAAAATTCAAAAAGCTATTTGCTCTGCCAACTTGCTAGAAACCATATGCCAAGTGGGCAGTATAATAGACTTTTGGTGCTAAAAAAGAAGTGGTGACGGTCAAATAATAAGTATGATTTTTTTTTATTATCACTTTTGTTTTTGCAATTTTGGCAAAACTTGGTTGTGACTGTTTTTAGAAATTTGAGTTCAGCCATTTGCCCTTGGAAACAAAATCTATATTTGTATAACAAAAAGCATCATTTTAGCAATCTGAGCAGAATGCTAAAAGGAGAAAAATTCAGCACTTCATTATAGCATTCAGTTTTTTGGGGGAAACAAGTAAGAATGATAAATATCTAAGTTGCTGGTTCGGGTTCGGGCACGGGTTCGGGTTCGAAGAACACGGTATGCCGGTACGGCAAAATTTTGAAAAGGGGTTTGGGTTCATTTGGGTTCGTTAGTACAAAAACATGTAATTTTTTTTTATATATATATATATTTTGATATTTGTGAAGCCTATAAGCATGAATTAAAATTTGCATGTCACATAGCATCATATAAACAACAAAACAAACATAAACTTGTAATCATAGCATCATGATCATACCATAATAGCATCATATACATCAAGTTTAATATCAAAATGACAAAATATTCAAGTATCATTGTTTCAACTTTCAACAATATAAACTTAAAGTTTAATCATCAAATGGATCATCTAATTCCTCCTCCTCCTCCTCCTCCTCATCATCATCATTGACATTGACATTGACATTAGATGAGCCAATGCCACTTGCACTTGCACTATAAGTTGGCTCAATATCCGAGTCATCAAGTGTCAATGCAAGAAGCTGAGAGGCAGGAGCATCCAAATCAGTATGCTCTGGCTCTATATCCCACATCTTTGTTTCCCCTTGTGTGTAGTCATGTTGTTTGTGTGAAAGAAGACGTAGGTTGGAATGCACATATACTAAATTCTCCGCTCTTTTTGATAGCAGCCTATTGCGCTTTATAGAGTGGATGAAAGAGTATGTGCTCCAATTTCTTTCTGAAGCAGATGAACTAGCAACCTATGAAGACAAAGTAAACAATTAAAGTTATAAATTAATATTAATAAAAATAAAATTACTAGCAACCTATGAAGACAAAGTAAACTATAAATAAACTAAAACTTGTAAATTTAAAATTTTAATTAATTAAACTTACTTGTGATAAAACTTTTATAGCGAGGGGTTGTAGGTGTTGGAAGCATGTGCCATGGAAGTACCACCAGCTATGAGCATCCTTCTTGGATCTATGATGAAGTGCATCAACACTTAGACCATTCCCATTTGCGAATTCTATGAACTCATTTGTAACAACATCTCGCAAATCATCATCGGGATATAGTCTAAGAAATGCTGCCTTGTACCCATCAGATACTTCTAGATCTCTCCATGGTGGAATCCTTCCTGGTTTATCAAAAAACTGATTGCTATAGTACTTAGGTGTCAAGGCATAGGCAAGAAGGTGCAAAGGAGTGGTCATCTTATTCCACCTTTCTACAATAATTACTTCCAGTTCTTTGAAGAATTTCTCCTGAGGATCATTCTCTTTTTCATTCATAGTGACCTTTATTTTTTCAAGCATTGAGTCAATGCCATCATAAATCTCACCTATGCAAGGCCTATCCATGTCTGTATAGCGAATCATGCTGATGATGGGCTCAGTGATACTTAGGAGATATGTAACAAGATCCCACCATTTCTCACTCAATATTCTTGTTGTGACGTTTTCACACATCGCCCCATTGCAAATGGGGACCCCCTTCTTTTTAGGCCCTCCCGGTTTTTTGGCTTGCGTTTTTGTGGTCTTTTCGCAGCAATCTTGTCAATCTCTCTGCTTTGCAAGTGTTTGGGGGTCATATTGATTAAATCTGCTTTTTGTTTGAGCGAATTCGGCTAAGTCTAGGACTCGTTTTGTGAATTTTACGGTTTTTGCCTTTTGTCCTAGATTTTAGGGGTTTATGTTAGGGTTTTGGAAAAACTGAACATACAAATGGAATTAGGACCCTTCAAGGGACCTCCCAGTAAAATTTGAGCCCAAACGGAGCAACTTTCTATTTTTAGAAAGTCCCTATTTTTTAGGGATTTTTCCGAGTCCCGGAATGTCGCCATTTTGCCAAAAATCAAACTTACTATTTTTAGTAAGTTTCTATTTATAGTAAGTCATTCCTGCGTCCTGTTTTAGGCTCTAACTCTGACATTTTGGAAAGTTTCTATTTCGGGAAAGTCTATTTGTGGTAGGATCAGGCTAGCAGACAGCGAAGAATCAACATGCACAATCACTTCTAAATCTGGAAAGTTGAAAGCAGACAGGCAAAGGTCTAAAATGGCTAAGTATGAGAATCATCCCTGAAGTGGAAGGCACAAAATTGTTCTAAGTCTGGAAAATCCACCTTCAAAATCCCAAAGTGGCATCTCAGCACAGACAGTGGTCAAAATTTGGCTAAGTTTGGATCTCCTATTCCAGAAGAGGAAAGCAAGCATGATCATCCAAGTCCAGAAATTCACATCAATCCACCAATGTCATCCTGATCCAAAATGGCCTGAAATTTGACTAAGTCTGGAAATTTGGAAGATCTTCCAAAATCCAGAATTTGCATTATGATTCCTATGGACCTGAAACCACTCTCAAACATCCTGACAATATATATGAAATATAACTTGAAGTATAAGAACTTATACTTAAATGTTATATTTCATATATATATCCTGACGAAGAGCCTGAAATGATGGAAAAATCCATGAATCCATGAACGTGGCCAAAATGCGCCCAAGACTGGGCTGGGGCGCTGAATTGAAGATGCCATTCACAAGTGCAATAATCCACCTCTCCATGGACAGAGCCAAAATGCGCCCAAGTCAGGGTTGGGGCGCTAAAACCAAGAATGAATTCACAAGCGCAATAATCCACCTCTCCATGGACAGAGCCAAAATGCGCCCAAGTTAGGGCTGGGGCGCTAAAACCAAGAATGAGTTCACAAGTGCAATAATCCACCTCTCCATGGACAGAGCCAAAATGCGCCCAGGTCTGGGCTGGGGCGTTGAATCCAAGAAGTCATTCACAGAGAGAAAATTCATGAATCCTTGGCATGGTAAAAAAAATTTCGTCCAAGCAAAGAATTTAAAATTTTGCCTAAGGCACGGAATCCAAGGAGTCAAGGAGGAATAAAAAGAAGAATTCTCCTCGGGCGAATTTTCAGTTATGCTATTTTTAGACATCAAATCCCGGGCAAATATGGAAATTTTGATAGATTGAGAATCGGGGTGAAATTCTTCATCCAATCAACCTGGCTCCTAAATTTTAGGAGGATCCCTAAAAATAGGGATGTTGAAAAGGAGACGTGAAAATTTGGCTAAGTGATGGAAATTCCTTCCTTCAGGACATAATTCCAGGAAAGGTGAAAAATTGACTAAGTGTTGGAAATTCCTTCCTTCATGATAGAGTTCCTGAAAAAGGTGAAAATTTGGCTAAGTGTTGGAAATTCCTTCCTTCACGACGAAATTCTTGGAAATGTGAAAATTGGGCTAAGTATTGGAAATTCCTTCCTTCAAGACAGAATTCCAGGAAAGATGAAAATTTGGCTAAGTATTGGAAATTCCTTCCTTCGGGACAAAATTCCAAGCAAGGAAGAAATACACCCAAGGATGAGTTGAACATAAAATTTCTAAGGCAAGGAAGGAATCAGGGATGAACTGAACAAGAAATTTCCCCTCCAGGGAAAAAATTGAAAAATCCATTCTCGGGCATCAAATCACATCCAAATTTCAAAAGTTTTACAGATTTGGATTCATAGGAGGATTTTCTCTCTCCTAGACCGTGGAACCCTAATTTGGAAATTTTCCTAAAAATAGGAAATGTTCAGAATTGATGAAAAACCTTCTTCAAGCAAGGAAAGTTGAGGAGACTTCAAGAAAATTCTTCCTGAATCGAATTTTCCCTCTCCAACAATTCCAGATGTGCAGGAGCGGATATACAACGGCGGGGTCCACTTGCATGGCGAGGATCTATTGAACACGTGGCAGTAAAGTGGCACATTCATTACCGGAATATTTGACGAAATGGCGACCCGGTCATTGCATGTTGAATTTATGACAGATTCCTTTTGCATGCAATCGCCGCATGTGGAAATGATGGATCATTTATGACATAGTGGGGTGATTTTTGCATGGATGAATATTCAACGCATGTTGGGCGAATTTGAAGGAGGTGGTGCATTTAATGCGCAGTGGATGCTATTTTGGGTACTTTTGAATTAATTGTATATGGGCATGATGGGTTATTAATTGGAGATTCCCACCTTGTTGCATCATGTGTGGAGAATCTTTTGGGCAAACCCTAATTAGGGTTTTGCATGTAGCCAGGGCTTGAAGCCTATATGAGGGGGTGACCCCCTCATTTGTAGAGGGGGGAGCTTTGTATGAAATTGTTGCGATAAGTTTTTGAGAAAATAATAGTGAAACATTGTTCTTTGATGGTGTACACTTCAATTATTTTTTCAAAGCTTGCATGGTTTCACCTTCCTCGCTTAGTAGTATAGTGCTTTGATTTCAATGGAGAATGTAATGGTGTTTGATGAATTTCCATGGTTCATACTTTTTGCATCTTGCTGATTGTAAGTTGCAGTGTAAAGTTAGCTTGAGCCACTAAACTTGTGCTAAGTTCGGTTGTGGACAGTCGTTTGGATTGCGCCGTTTTGGGTATTCAAATGCACTTTCTCAAAATGAAAATTCTTCAATATCCTCAGAAGATTGCACCGGTTCTTTCGGAGTTGTAGTTGATCTTGGCGAAGTAGAGCTTGGTTTGTTTGGAATTTGTCCACCAAAGCACTATTCATTGTTATCATTGCCCTTAGGAGTAGATTTAGATCCTTCTGAACCCTTTCCCTTTTCTTTCAGTTCATTTTAGTCCGTTCGCAGCAGCAGCATCACAAAATTGCCATATCCGATGATGGAGTTCCAGCCACAGCAAAGAAGTGAAAGAATTATGCAAACGTAAGGCCCCTTGGATTACCAGCAATCACATCAGCCAACTGAGTCACGTCCGTAGCATAAAGGAACCTTGGAGTCGATTGTTTGAACTTCTTGCAATCTTAGCATGCAATCGTACTTTTATCAAGAGAGAGTGAAGTGACCGTTAGGCAACTTTATTCTGTGTTCGACGCTGTCATAAAAAACACGTCAACAGAATTGGCGCTGGGAGGAGGGCTGATCGTGAAATTGAATTTGGCTGGAACTAGCATGAGCTTTGAAGTGCAGAATCAGAGATATGTTAGATCTCTTATATGCCAGAAAATCCAAAAAAATTGAAAAATCCCAAAAAATCAGAAAATTGAAAATTAAAAAAAAAGATTTCTCAATGGAGCAAGAAGTTGATATCCTTCAACTTTGGTGGAGATTGAATGCACAGTTATATCCGCGGAGTTTGTCTGAATTTGCATCAAGGAATTGTTGTAGAATTCATAACACTGGCGGACACAATGAGATGCATTGTTTAACATTTTTGTCAAGGATGGAATTAGCCTTGCAAGGGAGAGTTTCCATTTCAGAAGTACATGAGCCCGTTGTACCGATGAAAGTGGAACCCAAAGCTTCAATTGTTGAAAATGAATTTTTCATGAGGTTCAAGGAGATGGTTAAGAAAGGATTAAGTATTGAGAAAGACTTGTGCATAGAAGGCATCTTGCTCCCGTGTTGGTGTAGGATCCACAATACCACTCATTCCGACGTCACATGTCCATCATGCAGGGAAGCTATTCACCAAGCTAAGATGCAGGCAGAGTTGGAAGAATCGGCAAAGATGTACACTATAGAAAAGTGGTGGAATGCTCACCTTCAACCAATTGACTTAGCATCAAATGAAGAAGGTATTAATACGGCATCTTGTAGTAAAGAAAGCACGATTGAGCAGGACAATCAACACAATCCAGTCAAGAGAAAATTTGCGTACCTCATACCAAGGAAAGGAACACTGGTTGAAGTGGAGGTTGACAAAGAAATGGAAGATGTTCAAACAAATGCAAGCAATGTTTGCACAGTCAAGCAAGAAGAGATGCTCCTTGATGAAGAAGTCTGTTCGTGCATGCTCCAGATGGAAGATATGATAAGCAGCTCAAGGCGGGAAGGAATATGTGATAGTCAGTGGGCCGTTGAGATGGAAGTAGAGTACGAAATGTAGGTCGGGTGGATGCTTGAACCTCTACTCAAGATCCAAGAAGAATTGTTAAAAGAAATTGAGATACGTGAGATGCCGATTGAGGAACAAGTTGTCCT
This sequence comes from Cryptomeria japonica, assembly GCF_030272615.1. NCBI lineage: Eukaryota > Viridiplantae > Streptophyta > Pinopsida > Cupressales > Cupressaceae > Cryptomeria > Cryptomeria japonica. Next base: position 395,118,365 of record NC_081413.1, read on the forward strand.
GGTGAAGAATGAAGAGCAATTCAAGTTGGGGCTCAACTCGTTATCAAAGATTCAAAAGAAGCTAGCGGTTGAAATATTCCATGTTTCCAAGTTTCCATTTGAGTCCAAATTTCGCCACCGCATGCCTACTGAAGACTGGAATTCTGAGCTGCATATGGCGGATGCCAATGGAATGATACACCACCAACTTCGACCTCCTAATGAAGTAGTCAATGATATGCGAGAATTCTCGCCCACGCATGAAAACCACCAGGTTGTCTCTTTCCTTGCTCCTGAATTTGAAAGTTATGGATTTGATTATGGAAATCTAGGAAGAAGAACTTGTTTATGGATTGATCATGGTCCCGACGAGTTGCCACAATTGATAATATTTCTTGAAGTCTTGCTTGAGTTTGAGATTTGTATTGTGAAAGATTACTTTTCTGAGTTTAAAGATGAATTTGCTAGGCTTCGAACCATGACTAATGCCATGTTACTCCTACACATCTTGATAAATCATGTTAGGAGTTGTATATATTCAGGTCTTGTGAGTATTGTTCGTTCGAAATTTTGTTCTTATTAGAGTAGGTCTCCTTTCCGTTTGCTTTGTTTGTTTTCCCGTTGGTTTACGGGGTTTTGGCTTGTTTTGTTTTGTTTTTCTTGTTTGTTTCCCCGTCGGTTTTGTTTCGGTTTTGGTTTTCGGCCTTTGGTGCTGGTTTCCCTTGAGCTTGTCCACTCAAGTGGTTTTGCTTAGGTTTAGGGTTTTGGAGTGGCCTAAATTGTTTGGAGTTCCTGTTTGCGGGTAGAATTGAGGATGTTGTATTCCACTTATGTTATCAATTGCTCTAAGTCATTCAGATCTCTTAGGAGAAGTTATGGTTGGTGAAAACTTTGCATCTTGCTTCAGCACCACTGGAATCTCCAAACCCATAGTAGGCTTCATTGCTTACGAGCCAGAGGAATTGACGGAAATGAAATGAAATATCAAAGGAAAAGAAAAAATGAAAAATGAAAAGAATTATCAAATTATTGGCTTTGGGAGCATACGGATAACTCCACCGGGGCTATGGACGCCCGATTGGCAGTGGAGCAGTACTCATGGGAATTCCAGAGACAACCTCTTCGGAGCTATAGACGCTTGACTGACAGCGAGGCAATGTCCCGGATGCTTTTGAAGTATAGATACCTATAGCTTGCCATGACTAATTCTAGAAGTTTGGATGGTCTTGTGAGATGCAATTAATGCATATGTACACACTTAAGCAAGTGTGCTTTAATTTGGATTCCAGCCCTAAGTGCTTTTCAACACTTTCCCTGTGGATTGCACTTTATCTTTGAAAACTTGAAATGTTCAGGAACATTTATTCGGGTGGGGGCTAGATGTTGTGACGTTTTCACACATCGCCCCATTGCAAATGGGGACCCCCTTCTTTTTAGGCCCTCCCGGTTTTTTGGCTTGCGCTTTTGTGGTCTTTTCGCAACAGTCTTGTCAATCTCTCTGCTTTGCACTTGTTTGGGGGTCATATTGATTAAATCTGCTTTTTGTTTGCGCGAATTCGGCTAAGTCTAGGACTCGTTTTGTGAATTTTAGGGTTTTTGCCTTCTGTCCTAGATTTTAGGGATTTATGTTAGGGTTTTGGAAAAACTGAACATACAAATGGAATTAGGACCCTTCAAGGGACCTCACAGTAAAATTTGAGCCCAAACGGAGCAACTTTCTATTTTTAGAAAGTCTCTATTTTATAGGGATTTTTCCGAGTCCCAGAATGTCGCCATTTTGCCAAAAATCAAACTTACTATTTTTAGTAATTTCTATTTTTAGTAAGTTTCTATTTATAGTAAGTCATTCCTGCGTCCTGTTTTAGGCTCTAACTCTGACATTTTGGAAAGTTTCTATTTCGGGAAAGTCTATTTGTGGCAGGATCAGGCTAGCAGACAGCGAAGAATCAACATGCACAATCACTTCTAAATCTGGAAAGTTGCAAGTAGACAGGCAGAGGTCTAAAATGGCTAAGTATGAGAATCATCCCTGAAGTGGAAGGCACAAAATTGTTCTAAGTCTAGAAAATCCACCTTCAAAATCCCAAAGTGGCATCTCAGCACAGACAGTGGTCAAAATTTGGCTGTTTGGATCTCCTATTCCAGAAGAGGAAAGCAAGCATGATCATCCAAGTCCAGAAATTCACATCAATCCACCAATGTCATCCTGATCCGAAAATGCCCTGAAATTTGACTAAGTTTGGAAATTTGGAAGATCTTCCAAAATCCAGAATTTGCATTATGATTCCTATGGACCTAAAACCACTCTCAAACATCCTGACAATATATATGAAATATAACTTGAAGTATAAGTTCTTATACTTAAATGTTATATTTCATATATATATATCCTGACGAAGAGCCTGAAATGATGGAAAAATCCATGAATCCATGAACGTGGTGAAAATGCGCCCAAGACTGGGCTAGGGCGTTGAATTGAAGATGCCATTCACAAGTGCAATAATCCACCTCTCCATGGACAGAGCCAAAATGCGCCCAAGTCAGGGTTGGGGCACTAAAACCAAGAATGAATTCACAAGTGCAATAATCCACCTCTCCATGGACAGAGCCAAAATGCGCCCAAGTCAGGGCTGGGGCGCTAAAACCAAGAATGAATTCTCAAGTGCAATAATCCACCTCTCCATGGACAGAGCCAAAATGCACCCAGGTTTGGGCTGGGGCACTGAATCCAAGAAGTCATTCACAGAGAGAAAATTCATGAATCCTTGGCGTGGTAAAAAAAAGTTTCGTCCAAGCAAAGAATTTAAAATTTTGCCTAAGGCACGGAATCCAAGGAGTCAAGGAGGAATAAAAAGAAGAATTCCCCTCGGGCGAATTTTCAGTTATGCTATTTTTAGACATCAAATCCCGACCAAATATGGAAATTTTTATAGATTGAGAATCGGGGTAAAATTCTTCATCCAATCAACCTGGCTCCTAAATTTTAGGAGGATCCCTAAAAATAGGGATGTTGAAAAGGAGACATGTGAAAATTTGGCTAAGTGATGGAAATTCCTTCCTTCAGGACATAATTCCAGGAAAGGTGAAAAATTGACTAAGTGTTGGAAATTCCTTCCTTCATGACAAAGTTCCTGAAAAAGGTGAAAATTTGGTTAAGTGTTGGAAATTCCTTCCTTCACGATGGAATTCTTGGAAATGTGAAAATTTGGCTAAGTATTGGAAATTCCTTCCTTCAAGACAAAATTCCAGGAAAGATGAAAATTTGGCTAAGTATTGGAAATTCCTTCCTTCGGGACAAAATTCCAAGCAAGGAAGAAATACACCCAAGGATGAATTGAACATAAAATTTCTAAGGCAAGGAAGGAATCAGGGATGAACTGAACAAGAAATTTCCCCTCCAGGGAAAAAATTGAAAAATCCATTCTCGAGCATCAAATCACATCCAAATTTCAAAAGTTTTACAGATTTGGATTCGTAGGAGGATTTTCTCTCTCCTGGACCGTGGAACCCTAATTTGGAAATTTTCCTAAAAATAGGAAATGTTCAGAATTGATGAAAAACCTTCTTCAAGCAAGGAAAGTTGAGGAGACTTCAAGAAAATTCTTCTTGAATCAAATTTTCCCTCTCCAACAATTCTTGATGTGCAGGAGCGGATATACAACGACGGGGTCCACTTGCATGGAGAGGATCTATTGAACACGTGGAAGTAGAGTGGCGCATTCATTACTGGAATATTTGACCAAATGGCGACCCGGTCATTGCATGTTGAATTTATGACAGATTCCTTTTGCATGTAGCCGCCGCATGTGGAAATGATGGATCATTTGTGACATAGTGGGGTGATTTTTGCATGGATGAATATTCAACGTATGTTGGGCGAATTTGAAGGAGGTGGTGCATTTAATGCGCAGTGGATGCTATTTTGAGTACTTTTGAATTAATTGTATATGGGCAGGATGGGTTATTAATTGGAGATTCCCACCTTGTTGCATCATGTGTGGAGAATCTTTTGGGAAAACCCTAATTAGGGTTTTGCATGTAGCCAGGGCTTGAAGCCTATATAAGGGGGTGACCCCCTCATTTGTAGAGGGGGGAGCTTTGTATGAAATTGTTGCGATAAGTTTTTGAGAAAATAATAGTGAAACATTGTTCTTTGATGGTGTCCACTTCAATTATTTTTTCAAAGCTTGCATGGTTTCACCTTCCTCACTTAGAGTAGAAGTAGTATAGTGCTTTGATTTCAATGGAGAATGTAATGGTGTTTGATGAATTTCCATGGTTCATACTTTTTGCATCTTGTTGATTGTAAGTTGCAGTGTAAAGTTAGCCTGAGCCACTAAACTTGTGCTAAGTTCGGTTGTGGACAGTCGTTTGGATTGCGCCGTTTTGGGTATTTAAATGCACTTTCTCAAAATGAAAATTCTTCAAACATCCTCAGAAGATTGCACTGGTTCTTGCGAAGTTGTAGTTGATCTTGGCGAAGCAGAGCTTGGTTTGTTTGGAATTTGTCCACCAAAGCACTATTCATTGTTATCACTGCCCTTAGGAGTAGATTTAGATCCTTCTGAACCCTTTCCCTTTTCTTTCAGTTCATTTTAGTCCGTTTGCAGCAGCAGCATCACAAAATTGCCATATCCGATGATGGAGTTCTAGCCACAGCAAAGAAGTGAAAGAATTATGCAAACGTAAGGCCCCTTGGATTACCAATAATCACATCAGCCAACTGAGTCACGTCCGTAGCATAAAGGAACCTTGGAGTCGATTGTTTGAACTTCTTGCAATCTTAGCATGCAATCGTACTTTGATCAAGAGAGAGTGAAGTGACCGTTAGGCAACTTTATTCTGCGTTCGACGTTGTCATAAAAAACACGTCAACAATTCTATCCCTAATTTTTTCTGCCCTCTCAGTGCTACTTTGCTTCCATACAGTCCAATTGGTGCTGATCACCATATTGCATAGTGCCACTCTAACTTTCACAAGTCGTCTTAAGACGATTGTGTTTGATGCAAAACGGGTCTTAGCAACCTATAACACAAATAAATGCCAAATGATTAAAAAATAAAGCCAAACTTTAAAGAAGAATACACAATATAGCTTACACACTGATATTATGAACATTGAAAATTACAAAAAATCAGAAAATGTAAAATTAAATTACTATTTCACTTACCTTCAATAGCTCCAAATTCGAATAGGTTCTATAAATCCCTTGAGACGTGGTGGTTTGTGATGAACATCTGGATGTCCTCAGCCTCTGCATTCACATCTCTGATCCATTTTATTTTTTGCCCAATCCTTTGTAGCATAAGATTGAGTGAATGTACCGCACAAGGTGTCCAAAAGATGTGATCATAGCATTGCTCAACCAACAAACCACCAGCTCTACATTTTTTTGCATTGTTCGTTATGACTTGGACAACATTGCGGGATCCCACAGACTCAATGGCAGAGATGAGAATTTCTGCAATAAATTGGCCATCTTTTATTTGGCCCTCACAATCCACAGCTCTCAAAAACATTCCCCTTTAGGGGACACCGCTATGACATTGATCAAGGGACGGTTTTTAGTATCTTTCCACCCATCTGAAACAATTGTTACACCTGTCTCAACCCATGAATCCCTTATGGGTTTCAATGCATCTTCAACCCTCTTCACCTCTTTCTCCAATAATGTTCCATGTACCTTCTCATAACGGAGGCCCTTATACCCTTTTGGAGCCTCATTAACACTTTTTATCATTTGCTTCCAATATGGGGAGCGAACAACATTGAATGACAACCCATTTGCATAAATGCACCTTACGATATCTTCGTTAGCATTGTCTCTACTCTCATTTTGGAATGCGGTTTCTAAAGGCCCCTTTGTTCTTTTACGTGTCAAGGGTGGCTCACTTTGAGGTTCATTTGTGGCAAAGAAGGGGTGGTCTTCTACTACAATAGTGGGATTAGAAGGGCCTTGCATTCCCTTTGTTTTCTTTGATGCGGTTTGGTTCAATCTACAGGCTTCCCTCACTTTTGCCGCCTCATGCTCCCTAATATATTTCATCACTGTCTCATTTGGTATAGGTTTACCATTTTTTCCAAGGCATTTTTTGATGCCTCTTCCTTTTATTCCACACAAATGGCCTACCACCGATAATATGAACTATTACGTTCAATATCACATCCATGGCATTTCCAACGGAATCCCCCACCTCTCGGAAGTTGTTTTATAATGTCCACATATTTCCATGAGGGAGAATTTCGATCATTTCTTTGTTTTGCAATTATTTGTTCATTGCCGATGGAGGAAGATGTAGATGCCATTTTAGTTCCTATGGCAAGAAATAATATAAACATATTCAAAAACAAAAACTAAATAATGAAAAAAAATTCAAGTTTCATGTTTGACAATTTGTGAAACAAAAATAATTGGAAAAAAATGTTTAAAAACCTACCTCTTGCAGCCAATGGAAGCTTGAAAATGTATGGAAATGATGCTGCAACACTTGTTGAAGCTTCAAAAATCAGTCTTCAACTCCTCCTCTTTGATCTTGGAAGCCAAATTTTGTTCACCCTTTCTTCAACCTGCTCTCATAAAACTTTTGTTTGCAACACAAATGAGGTGAAATGAGTCAATAAAATGTTTTAGAAGTCAATTTTAGGTTATAACTTTCACTTTTTACAAGGCGGAATTGAAAAAAATTAAATTTGCATTGTTTTTTTGACTTTACGGGCCGCCCGAGTTCGACTGGGTCCGCCCGGGTTCGACCAGGGTCGAACCCACTCTGGGTTTTTCGAACCCAGGTCGAACCGGACCCATACCACGGACCCGGTCGAACCCGTACCCATACCAGGGGGGCTCAGAGGCGAACTCGGTAACCTAGATATCAACTGAAGTATATCAGTTGTAAAATGGGAGTGAACTTCAGCTCAAACAACACATCACGCAACACCAAAATGTTTCTAAAAAAACCGATCAGCATAGAAAAATAAAAAGAAAACGCCTTTTTCAAACTTACATCCGAAGACGTTGTAGAGAGCAAAAAAAGAAAACCTTATCTTAACACTATTGAAAATCTCCCACACGGCACTACCAATCAATAAACGACTTGTAACTTCCAAGTTCATAGAGCGATAAGCACACTCATCGCACGCACTCAGCAAACCGTTACTCCACTGACTTCCATTACACACACCCAATCAAGGAATGAAGAGTTCCAAAAACGCCTCTGTACAAGGTGATATCCACCTGACCACGCACATGAAATGTGTCCAATAGACACAACATATATCATATCTGCAACAAAAACGTCTGCACAAATCGACTTCTAACACATGGCCAACTGTCAATGTCTGGGAAGGTGTTGCAAGACGTGGAGAAGCAAACAGTCATCAGGAATCAGTAACGCCTTCTTTTGTAACCAGCATGTAAACACTTAATGCCACTTAAAACCCAATGTAGCACAAGAAAAAGAATATCTCTGCAAATTCTTCCGAAAAAGCCACACAGGTGGCACAAACTAAACAACAAGTTGACAAAGCACAAAGAGATCAACAACTTACAGATGTTGCTAATGGGACCAAGGAAATCAATCAGCTAACATCGAGCATATCGACATCAATGACTAAATTCAACAATCTCCCCCCATCATTGATGGTAATCAAAACTGAACCAAATAAGCAAATATGAGACTCCCCCTTTGACATCAATGATTGAAACAAAGTTGCTTTACTGAAAACAACCAGATTACCTGATCCGAGGCAAGAAATAGAACAATAAATTCTCCCCCTAAGACCAATCTGCAAATTAATAGGGAAGTGAGACCACTCCCAACTTCTATCTCATAAATTCAAAAGTCTCCTTTGGTAGAGATTTAGTAAACACATCAGCCACCTGTTCTTGAGAGGTCACATATTCCAACTTAATAACTTGATTAGTAACTTGTTCTTTCAAAAAATGATACCTAATCGGAATATGTTTAGTTCAAGAGTGCAAAACTAGATTTTTCAAAATACTGATAGCACTTGTATTGTCACAAAAAGTAGAAATAAGATCAACATACTCAACCTTGAAGTCCTGCAAAGTATGTTTCATACAAATAATCAGTGTATAGCAGGATACAGCTGCAATGTACTCTGTTTCAGCTGTAGATAATGAAATAGAAACTCGTTTTTTGCTTAACCAAAAAACAAGACAGCCACCAAGAAAGAAAGCACCACCCCTCGTGCTCTTTTTGTCATCTACTGAACCTCCCCAATCTGCATCAGTATAGGCTGTTAGTGTAAAATTTGAACATCTAGGATACCATAAGCCAAAATTCAATGTACCCTTTGTTGGCAAGAGACACTGCATTGATGATCAGATGTTGTCATTGATGGCAACTTGAGTCAGATATCCAATCTGCAGTTCATGATTCATTCATACCGGAAGATTGATTGAAGTCCGGTGAGGTCCGATGAGAAGAGTAGGTCATCCGACAGAGTGTACAGTGTTTTGGTTGGTGATTCATTCGTGTTGAGTATTTTGTGGTGCGGATTTCAAAGATGCATTGTGGACGTGTAATATTGCCTTATTCCAAATTTGTGGCCTCCGGTGTTGTGAGTGAATTGGGGGATCTGGTAGAGAAGTTTCTGATTAGAACAGTGTTTATCAACAATAAAGTGTGAAGATTCGTTGTGTGGATCGTGCAGAGTGATTTTGGTGATTGGTTGTGTGTTTGAGGTTAATGAGCCAACATGTGGGAAGCGTACAATTTGTTTTGGTCCACATGATGGTTTTGGATCGGATTGAGACAGCTTTGGGTAACACGTTTCATTTGCATGTTATGCGTTTTTGGGCCGACATGGAATTGATCTAATTTGATGTTGTGGATATATAAGAGCGATTGATTTGATCATTTTTTATATCGATGATGATGTGGGAAGTGTGTATGGGCGATTGTGCGCAATTTCACGCGCGCGGTTGAAAGATTTGTGCTCCGGTATAATGCAAATTATCAGAACAAAGCAGAGTAAGAATATGTGTTTTGTGCTTAATCGGAACTAAACTCGGGCATTTGTTGATGCTATTAAATAGTTCAAACCTTCTTGTACCTCTTGTAATCATTTTGTAAGACAATGAGCCTTTCGAGTTGTAGCCCTTTTGTAAATTTTGAGCAGTGAGCTCGAGGTAGTGTACTTGAATGCATGTGCATTCCAATTGTAATATTTCACTTACTCCTAATAGGGTATTATCTCATTGTGGGTATGTTCCCACCATGGTTTTTCCCTTAACCGGGTTTTCCACATATAAATCTGGTGTTGTGGTGTTGTGGATGCTTGCCTTATGTGTTTGCATTTTTCTTTTGTTGATTTGCATTAGTTGGTTGAAGAATCAAATTAATAATGTTAAAGATTGCAGAACATTGATTCACAACCCCCCCCCCCCCCCCCTTAGTGTTCCTTGATTCCAACACCCCTTCAAATACTTAAAAATCCTTTTTATTGCTTCCACATGAGTATCTTTAGGTGTAGCCTGAAATCTTACAACATACCCAACTGCCTGCATAATGTTAGGTCTAGTAGTTGTAACATAAAGCAAACTGCCCACCATAGACCTGTAATATGTCTGATTGACACTAGGAGATTCATCATCCTTACTAAGTTTACATCTTGTTACCATAGGACTACTTACAAGATGACAATCTTCCATTCAGAATCTTTTTAGCATCTCTCTTATATACTTGGTTTGAGAGATAAAGATACCTTTTTCAATTTGATGTATTTGCAATCCCAAAAAGAAAGACAACTCTCCTAGCATAGACATTTCAAACTCTTTCTTCATATTAGCTGCAAATTCTTTGCACATACCTACACAATCACAGCCAAAGATTAGATCATCCACGTAAACCACAACAATAAACATGTGTTTACTTTCCTCTTTCACAAAAAGGTTGTTGTCCGCTACTCCTTTTCTAAAGCCCTGCTGCTGCAAGTACTTATCAACCTGTCATACCATGCACGAGGAGCCTATTTAAGGACATACAAAGCCTTTTTCATCTTGCATACATAGCCGTGTTTGTTAGATAAAATAAATCCATCTGGCTGTTCAACATAAACATCTTCATTCAAATGTCCATTAAGAAAGGCAAATTTTACATCCATTTGAAACACATTAAATCCTTTATAAGATGCAAAGGCAAGAAAAAGTCTAATTGCTTCAAGACGTGCAACAGGAGCAAAAGTCTCATCATAATCTATACCTTCAACTTGAGCATATCCTTTACATACCAGGTGTGCTTTGTTTCTTACCACTTGACCTTCCTCATTCAGTTTATTTTTGTAGACCCATTTCGTGCCTATGGCATTCTTGTCTTTGGGTCTAGGCACAGTTCCCATGTTTCGCTCTTTTAAATCTACTTAAGCTCTTCTTTCATGGCTGCTATCCAATGCTCATCTTCAGCTGCTTCTTCAAAACACTTAAGTTCAAACATAGAAAACAAGGAAACCTCTTCATCTTCAAAGTAATTAACATTCCTTCTAGTAGCTCTAGTTCTAGTTTCAGGCAATATCTAATCCATGAGATGATTTCTTTGCACAAACTTAGAAGGAGTCTTATAAATAGTTTTACCATAATCATTTTCTGATTCATTTTCGGAATGAGTACCTATTGTTCCAAACTGCAAACTAGAAGGAGAGGCATCAGTTTCTCCAGATTGAGTATTCTTAGGACTGCTTTGTGCATGGCTACTTGCTGTCTTAGCCTGTGGGTGTGAAGATGAAGACTGAACAGCACCTCCTTGTTTCCTCATTTTGAACACTGCTATCACCATTTCCATTCTTAGCACTAGTGTTAGTAAGCTCATGAACTTTAACATTAACACTTTCCACAATCTTATGCAATCTTTTATTAAAGCATCTATAAGCTTTACTTTTAGATGAATAGCCCAAAAAGATACCTTCATCTGATCTAGGATCAAATTTACCTAGATTATCATCATCTCTTTTTATAAAATAGGGGCTACCAAAAATTTTAAAGTACCTTACAGTTGTCGGTTTACCTTTCCATAGCTCATAGGGAGTTTTATTATGCTTTGCTCTCAACAAACCTCTGTTTTGAATATAGACTGTTGTATGAACAGCTTCTCTCCAAAAAGCATCACTAACTTTGGCCTCATTTATCATGCTACGAGCCATTTCTTGAACTATTCTATTTTTCCTCTCAACAACACCATTTTGTTGAGGTGTTCTAGGTGCTGAAACCTATCTTCTAATTCCATTTTTCTCACAGAAACTGACAAACTCATTAGAAGTGAATTCACCACCTTTGTCAGAACGTAAACACTTTATTTTCAAATCTTTTTCATTCTCAACTAAAACCTTAAAAGCTTTAAATTTTTCTAAAGCTTCATATTTCTCTTTCAAAAAAGTAACCCAAGTCATTCAAGAAAAATCATCTATCAACAGCATAAAATATTTTTCATCTTGTAAGCTTGTTGTCCTGGTAGGTCCACATAAGTCAGTATGAACTATTTCAGGTGGTATAGTACTGGATAAGTCTTTAGATTTAAAACTTGTTCTAGCTTGCTTACCCATTTGACAATCTTTGCAAACAATGTCTGTTGTTTTTTCAAGCTTTGGCAAATCTCTAACAACCTCTTTCTTGCTAATTTGAATCAAATTATCAAAACTCATATGCTCAAGTCTTTTGTGCCACAACCAAGTTTCATCTAGCTGACTCAAACAACACTTTTCATCATTAGAATCATAAAGAATATATAAATTATTTGCTGCTCTAGTTGCATTTGCAATATGCTTCCCACTTTTACTAGTAACACAACAGTTTGAATTAAAAACAAGATCATATCCTTGATCACATAACTGACTGACACTCAACAAATTGTGCTTCAGCTTTCAACCCTTTAACATACAAGACATTCTCAACTTTTGTTTCTCCATTTAAAACAAGAGTACCAATACCCACAACTCTTGCAAAAGAGTTACCTCCAAATCTGACTTTACCTCCGTTTATTTTCCTAAGAGTCAGAAATTTGCTCAACACCAGTCATATGCCTGGAACAACCACTATCAACGTACCAAATGTCTTTCTCATTTTGAGCTAAGAAAGCAGTCTGCACTACTAAAGAGATTTTTGAACTTGGCTTCTCCTTTTTCCTCCAATTTTTGACATTCCCCTTAGTTTTTCCTTTTGCATCCATCCTTTTAGATGAATCTGTCAAAACACTCTTACAAAACTTTACAGGATGACCAATGTTATTGCACTTATAACAAACGATATTGTAATTCCTTAGAGGAGCAAAAGGATTTTGACTCACAAAATTGAAATATATTCTAGGAAATAATCTACAATTTACAGTCTTATGACCAAAATAGTTGCAAAAAAAACAGTAACCATAAAAATAAGCATTGTTATATCCAATCATATGAGTTTGTCCAGCATTAGAAAATTTGTTTAAGTTACCAATTCTGTTTTTAGGAATAAAACCAGCATTGGGCTTCCGTTGTTCACCTCCAGAGGATTTAGAACATTGACCCTCATCATGGCCAACTCCACTCTTGTCAAGGGACTGCTTTTGAGAGCTTAGCAGACCATCCAAAGTCATAGTACTATTCTGAAAAGTATTCTCATTACTAAACTATTGTGAGGATTTTTCAAACTTTCTCAAAGAGACAACTTCACTTTCAAGTTTTTCACAAACAAGCTCCTTGTCCATGAGTTGTTTCCTAAGATCTTCAAGCTTTTTGGCTTCTTCAATCTACACTTTAAGATCTTCAATTTGTTTTCCAACAACCTCTAATGCAATCACTTTTTCAGAGACCTTGTTACCTTCCTCTTGTAGCAGCACTTTTAGACTTTGTTTCTTCTTTCTCAGCTTCTTAATTTCATTAAGAGCAGAAATAAGTTCTTGCTCCAAATCAACTTCAACCTCTTCATCATTTTCAGACAAAGTTTCTTCTACAGCCATGAATAAGACTTCATCATTTAGTGATTCTCCTTCACTAGCTTCTAACGAGCTGCTTTCTTCTTTCAAATAGAGACTTCTTTTGGAAAAGCAAGACTTTTTGCCTTTCTTCAAGAGTTTCTTCTTGCTGTTTTTGTGTTCATTTTCATAACAGTTGTCCTCCTCTTTCTCATAAGGGCATTTTGATGCAAAATGTCCTTTCTTTCCGTAGTTAAAACAAGTTAAAGACAACTTGCCTTTAAACTTACTAGAACTCTTCCTAGATTTCCTTGCAAAATGAGCTTCTTCACCATCACTTTCTTCCTTTGAATTGTTACTAGATGCAGGACTTTTCTCTTTACTCTTCTTCGATACTTTGAAGGCAGTCTCTCTTTTTGAATAAGCTTCAGCATTCGTCCTCATTTTATAAGCCGTTAGGATTCCTTGCAACTTATCAACTGTAAGCTTATCAAGTTCAGTCATCTCTTCAATCGTTGAAACTTTGGCATCAAATCTTAAGGGCAGCGATCTTAAGATTATTGGAACCACAACTTTATCATCCAGTTTCTCTTCCAAGCCTTCCAAGGAATTTACTACTTCATCTACTCTTAAGAAATATGCTGCTATGTTCTCGTCTTCTCACATTTTGAGACCTTCAAACAGCATTCTATGCGTTTGAAGTTTTGCATTTTTAACCTTCTCGTCCCCCTCATAAGCATTCTACAATTTTCCCCACATAGCTTGGGCTGACTCACGATGCATGACCTTAACAAACTCGTCACATAAAATTGTATTCATTGCCTTGGCATTGTTTCAAAAGCCTTTTTCCATCAGCATCAATGGGTGGATTAGGAGTGTAACCATAACAAGACTCATCCAGACATCAAAACCTAGAGACATGATATAAGTTTCCATATGAACACTCCAGAATGCATAGTTTGTCCCATCAAACAAGGGAGCTCTATTGGTTGCTAGACCTTCTAGGGCACTCATATTTAACAATTAGGATCAAATCTTCAGGCTTTCGAGCTTTGACAGAAGATGACCCGCTTTGATACCAATTGAAATACAAAACAAAATTACTGAGGGGGGATGAATCAGTAGTTCAATAATTTTTAAAATAAATTTAACCATAACAAAATTGAAATCCATATCATGCTGAGAGGACACAAGAATTATCTCGTGGAAAACCCTTTCGGGTAAAAAACCACGGCACTGAAAAACATCTATTCAAATAAGATGGGCACCAACCTTGTTACAAAAGTGAGCTACAATTCACACTATGAGAACCGACTCAATACAAAGGCTACAACCTTAATGAGCACCTACCTAACCACACAAAGTACAAGTTCAGAAATTTGAATGTACAGCAAGCTCTATGTTTTACTCAGAAATGAGTAAACTCCTTAAAATCTGTGTAATGTTATACAAAATGATATCGTGACTCTGCACCTTTCAATCCCCAAAAAAATTCTCTAGATGCATTGATTGAAGAAACTACAAGTCATTGAAGTTTGTTACACTGCACAAAATAACCAGACTTTCAATTCGATCTTCAAATATTTTCCTCCTCTGCCAAAATATAAAACCTCCACACTTTTAAACTAAGACAATGTTCACTGTCTGAGACAACTGTAAAAACCACTGCAGCAATACATGTTCCTCATTGTCACACCATTCAAACTCAGCACAAAGGACATATATGTTTCAGCATCATTGTAGACTTCATGATTTTCTTCAACCTTTCACTACGTAAGAGAACTTCATCAAAAGTTCGATTGATATTTACCACACTATATTCATCAGTCCAAAATTACACAATTGCACAACACAAACATCACTCTCAAGGAAGACTATATTCATATATTTTTTCACACTATATACTTCAACCCAAGAAGATCAGCATACACGATATATCATCTGAAGTATATCACTTGTAAAATGGCAGTGAACTTCAGCTCAAACAACACATCACGCAACACCAAATTTTTTCTACAAAAACCGATCAGTACAGAAAAATAAAAAGAAAACGCCTTTTTCAGACTTACATCTGAAGACATTGCAGAGAGCAGAAAAAGAAAACGTTATCTTAACACTCCCGAAAAAATCTCCCACACAGCGCCACCAATCAATAAACAACTTGTAACTTCCAAGTTCATAGAGCGATAAGCACACTCATCACACACACTCAGCAAACCATTACTCCACTGACTTCTGTTACTCACACCCAATCAAGGAATGAAGAGTCCAAAAACGCTTCTGTACAACGCGATATCCACCTGACTACGCACAAGAAATGTGTTCAATAGACACAGCATATATCATATCTACAACAAAAACATCTGCACAAAGCGACTTCTAACACATGGCCAACTATCAACGTCTGGGAAGGTGTTGCAAGAGACGCAGAGAAGCAAACAGTCATCAGGAATCAGTAACGCATCTTCGTTTTTAACTGGCATGTAAACATTTAATGCCACTTAACACCCAACGCAACACAAGAAAAAGAATATCTCTGCAAATTCTTCCAAAAAAGTCACACAGGTGGCACAAACTGAGCAGCAAGTTGACAAAGCACAAAGAGATCAACAACTTACATATGTCGCTAACAGAACCAAGGAAATCAATCAGCTGACACTGAGCATATTGACATCATTGACTAAATTCAACAACTCTCATACTTGAGAATTTAAGCTCTTAGAAGAATCCCTTTCAAATTGCAAGGTAGATTTTCAAAGTGAATTTCAAGTGCAAGAAGAAATCAGGCCAAGTTGGAAGTGATTCTTTTAAAGAATTTCTTCAATATTTTCAGGTTGATAAACCTTTCTAAGGCAGATTTCCAGAATTCCCATCTCATTCCCACTTCAAATTTCATTTTCTTAGTCTGACATTCTGATTCTCAGACTTGCACATAGATTTCCATGTTAAATTCATCGAATTTCATCGAAGAACCATGTTACTTTTTGGTGATTTTTCAATCTTGAAGTCAAAAATTTCATAAATCAGACTTAATTTCACAAATTTCCAGAATTTTTCCAAGTCTGATTTTAGTTTCCAGAATTTTTCCAAGTCTAATTTTTATTCCTAAATTCATAATCATACTCGATTTCATGATTTCCAAAGTTTTACTAACTTTGATTTTCATTTTTCAAACTTATTTTCAGTCTGATTTTAAAAATTTAATGAGAAAAATCAGAGTTATCCTTCGAAATTCCTTAAGTGAATATCAAACTCCCTCGTTCTAACTTAGGAATTTACCATATTTTTCAGGTAGTAGATGTCAACCCAAGGAGGAATTTCTCGAAAAAGTACAGATGAAGTTAAACAACAAAGGAACCAGTTGGAAAGATGATTCCACAACACATGGAAGGACAACATTCATGCTTCAAGATGGAATCCAAAGATGAATGGAACAAAGAAGAAGAACTTACACTTCATTCCACACCAAGGAGCTGTTAAATTTTAGGATCAGACAGATAACAGTACACAGAAAATCAAACAATGAACATGCATAACACAGCAGTACCCTGGGAAAACCTCCCTCTTAGAGGTGAAAAACCCAGCAACAAAGTCTAAACTTATATTAACTCAGAAATCATTATGAATATTACAACTTCATTTCACACATGAAGTGATATGATCAGCAGAAAACCCAAATTAGGGCACACAGCAGACTGAACAGCACATAGAACAGACTTATCTGATTGATTCTCAATCTGATGTAGACAAAATACTTGATCTGAAAGTGATACACAGCATATAGAGAAAGTTTGCTGCCCTAGGAGCAGTTCACTGTCCTTGAGGATGAATTCGCGAGCCCTAGAGAAGTTCGCTGATCTTAGTCTTGAAGCCACTGCCCTAAATGAAGCCCTGAACAAATTCGCTGCTGTTTGGAATGCAGATTTGCAGAGATGACTTTGCTGATCATAAGCAGATGATTCGCTAATTGTGTGTTGAATGATTACAAATGACTTGGTTTATATATGTGGCAAGCTTTGCTAATAAGCCTTGGGTCGGCCCTTCCAACTTGGTGCCAAAAATAGGATCAGCCCTATTTAATTTACAAGTTGCATTAGGGCCCAAATGAAGCCACCCACTTAGGGCCAGATTGAATGATTAGGGCCAGATTGAATGATTAATACATTAAATTTTGCCAATCTTGTGGCTAAGGCCGACAGGCCACTTAGCCATCAAACGTGCTAGGACGGCCCTAGAAGGATCCGACCTAGCTACACATCAACAGGAGCAATAAGTTCAAGATGTTCTAATCATCTTGAATTTCCTTTGGAAATCCAAGAGTAAGGTATCAACACTTCTTCATAATAGTGAATCAAATCTGCAAGGCAAGTTTGAGGTGGCATCCCAGTCATCATTCAACCAATCCAAGGGTTCCAAGTCAAACATGTCCAGATGTAATGAACTAGACTCAACAAGTGGAAGATATTAAATGGCTCCTATTTTCTCATTGGTTATCCAAAATATTGTAATTTTCTCATTGGCCAAAAGGAGGTTTTTTTGCAATTAACCCTAATTAGGGTTTTATCTGTTAATCTTGGCCGTTGATCTTGGATCAATCTTGGCCATTGCTTTGTAATGGGGTGCCTACATAAACCCTCCTCCTCTCATTTGTAAAGGGAGAGACTTCAGAGAAACTGTTGTAGTGATACTTCTTAAATGCTAAGACATAATGCATTGATCAATTGTTGGTGAATCTTGTATACTTTTGCAAGTTAACATGTTTTCTTTGCTCTCATTAGAATAGGTTTTATTTTCAAGTTATCAGATTGAATGAAGGATTTGATGAAATTGCTCAATGTGGAATGATGTGTTCATACTTTTAATAATTGGATGATTTTTCAGTTATCATGCAAAGTTAGCTTGAACCAATTAAAGAAATTCCGTAGAAGATTGCACCATTCTTGTGTAGTTGTTGAATTTGGCGAAGCAAAGATTGGTTTTGATTTCGCATTTGCAATTTATGTCTCCCAAGTTCGTAGGATTGGCTTAGGATTAGAATTATCTTCCTAAACCCCCCCTTTTTACCTTTTTTTCCAAGTCTTAGTAGAAATAGGATTGAAAAGAACTTATTGCAAAATCAAATTACAAGTGTTGGCAATCAACAGAACCCTTTGATTGATTCGCTCCTCAAACAATTGTGTAAGTCCCACTTGAAATTACTAGCATATCACAACGAACCAACTGAGACTATCTGCATGAATCTAGAACCTTGGAGTCATATTTGTGATCACACAATCCATCTATTTAGCACATAGAAGATTTTGATCGAGAGAGAATAGGAAATCTCTGGGTATTTTATTCTGAGTTGCACATGCATAAAAAACACACCAACAGGACTTTGGCTACAAACACATGGCAGCATCCAACATACTTGGGCCACTGTGATACATGTCCAATAAAAATATTTATTTTAAGCTGCTCTTTTTAATTTCCTCCGGAGCAGAGATCAAGATCACGAATTGGTAAAGAGAGTTTAATTTATCTGAAAGAAGAGTGGGCAGTCAATACTTGTTTTGTAACTTATTTCTCCATGTGCACCAAGAATATCTCTAGCCTTTTTTAAATGAAAGGAATGGAGTAAACAGACTGGTAGTTTTGAAATTAATAAATTATATATAAAAAATTAATAGTCCCCCTGCCCCTGCCTAGCTCTCCCCAAAATTTAGAAAGAAATTTACTGTTCCAAAACACTGTCCTGGCATCCCCAAATCCCATAAACTTGGAGATAGGAATGAATCATTGTAACCACATTAGTTCAACCCACGCTGTGTGAAAAATCTTTTTTTTATTTTTCTATAGTATCACATCATGACACATGAAACATAGGAATAACTTGGAAAAAAAAAATGAGTTGAATTTTGTCTAATTTTATTGGTTGATAACGATCGCATTCTTTAACTGCCACGCTACAGTTCTATTTTTTAGACTGTTAGATGTCAGTTTGTCTTAGATTAGTTTTTGATCTGTCAGTTGTAATGTTGGTGAATAATCCAAAGAACATGCAAAATACGATCTCTATTATTAGCAGAGTTAACTGTAGCTACCTTATGAGACTATGAGCTGTTTCTAAGAGACTGTGCATCAACTGTATGCATGTAATATTCTCTATAATAGCTGCCTCACTATTGTTTTAGGGAGCAAGAAGATGCAAGTCTGAGAAAGACCTCTGAGATGTAATCAATTCTGAAAGATTGATTAAAAGTTTTGTGTTTAAGCAATACTCTGCTTTATGTATTTGCCTCTGTTTATCCCCTGTTTTCAGAATTCATATTAAGTTTATATGTGCTGTAGCAGCATTGTCTGTGTTTTAAAATCGACAAAATCTTCAGTAGACATATTCACCGACAAATGTCAGTCAAATTCAAACTATGAATACCTATGGCTATCTTCCCCCAGTTACTAAACTAAACCAACTTTCTGCTGCATGAACCACCTTTGCCTTTCCCTGACTAGAATATAGAGAAACATTGGAAATGTGCAAAAAAGTACCCGTACTCAATAGAAGATGTTATTTTACTCCGTTTACAGTTGCAACAAATAAAATCATTATGTATATTATGCTACTTGCTGACACTTCCGAAGCAGAATAGGAAGGAAAACTGTTGCCAAAAAAAGACCACTTGGCTTAGGTGGATGATCTTATGAGTTACAACCGTATCAAGTTAGGTGGGCATAGAATGAATATAATTGGCACTGTGTTAACCATTTATACAGTCCATTCACAGTGCTAGCATAAGGTGCATGGCAGATTTAATTTCAGTTTGTCAATTATAGTAATGATATTTCTATAGTCCATAATAGTACTTGAATTGCTTCTGGATGTAACTATGCATAGTTTTAATTGACATCTTATCATTCAAGATGGGGAAACCATGTTGATAGCACCATAACATTTGCTTTTTGCTAATTTCTTGTTTACTGTGCCTTCTGGTCCTGTAAATGAGAAGCAAAGCTGGAAATACTAGTAATCAGAAATCAAATTGATGGCAGTGAAGTTTATATCTATTTGAAAGTCATTGTCATAGAAGACAAACTGTTGGTATTTGATCTATAATCAGCATGGATGTTCCATTGCCAATTTATAAATACAAGTCTTACTGATGCAGAGAAAGGACTAACATCAATCAACATACAAGATATACTTAAATAAATTCAAGGTGCATTCCAATTACACCACTTGGATACATTGCTTCTTTGGTCTATCTCACACATGTCATCTAAACTTTAGAAAGGACATACAATGTTGGCCTGATCATGGCCTCTCACTATGGATTTTGATGGCATACAAGTCATCATTACATCAAACAATCCAATAATGTATTATTTTGTTGAACTCTTATGACAATATTTACTATGAAAAGGCACACAAAAACATCCATATCTTTCCAAAATGATCAGATAATCCAAATTACTTTGTAGGAGCCTTGTACAGCAATGTAAAGAAGACTCTCAAAAAGTTTGAGCCCTTTGTGATGATGCAATACAAAGATATAGTTTTGCTAATGCTTGTTGGAAACCCTTGTTTTATCACAGACCTGCTCTCACCAAAAATGTCATAACTCGTTCAAAACTTAAAGAAATTGGGTCAGATAAAAAAGAAATGAAACTAGACTCATTTCTCCACCTTTTCCCATTGGTTTCAGACCGTTATTGTATCTTACCAATGTTCATTGTAACTAGAGTATAGGGGTTCGGATTGCCTTAAGGCAACATCTGAACTCCTTTAGGACCGGGTCCTACCCTAATGTGGCCCCATCCTAAATTCACGCTAAAAACACATCAATTAAATATTGCACCAAATAACATTAGCGCCTAAAATATAAGGAGGCCGACTTCAAGAAAGGGCCGACCTTAATAAAGTAAAGAGGCATATAAATAAAGATCATTTTGCAAGTCAACATCATCAAGTTAAAATTAAATCAGAGTGCAAATTAGCTCTACTGTGCGAACCTAAGGAAGAGGGCGAATTATTCAGTTTGGTGTAATATTGTTCAAGGGGACATAGCATATCTTGAGGCAAGTCATTGAAGCATACAAGGACAGATTTGATATGTCAAGATCAGATTCGAGCTAAGTATTGTACTATTATTTAGAGGAGAATATATAATCTGACCTGTGGGTCTTTCATGCTGGGTTTTTCCTCCTTGGAGGTTTTCCCAGGGTATGCTTGTTTGTCTTCTATCATATTTCTGATTTATGTTGTCTTACTAAGTTCTGCAAATCTGATTACAATCTAGGGCACAATTTAATGCATGTTGGTTCACTAAACTATTGTAAATCTAATACAAACCAGGGCATAATTTAATAAGATAAATCTGATTATCATACCTAGGGTTTAAATTAACAACCAATCCATACCATACGTGTCTTTCAGACTGTTACAGAAAAATCAGTCATTCAGGACAGTCTGTACCAAAAATGGCATAACTTTTACAAATCCCCATGAAAATTGACGAGACCAATTGCAAATGGAAGTAGGTTCACATAACTAACTTCTCCGACCAGTTTTAGATCATTACATGAAAACCAAGAGAACATTCTGCAACATGAGAAAAAATTCAAAAATAATGCACTATAAGGGTTTCTTCTTCTTCACAATCTCCGATCCTCTCCAACCATGAAATTCGACCTTACAAAGCCTTTTTAAGGTATTTACAGCAAATTGCCAACTAATTTTTAACTTCCAACCAATTCAACTTTCCCTAATGTACAACCTAGGACTCTTCACATTCCATGTTTTTCAACTTGCTTACAATATTTGCAAAATGACCCAATTTTAATTCCTATGACCCAAACTAGATATGAAATGGTCATTGAGGACCTTATTACATGTAATAACATAAAACAAAATAAAATCCCAACTTTATACTCTTTGAAACCTAATAAACCTAGGGTGCTCCTGCACCACTTACATTCATTACTCTGTTGCTCATTAGTTCTATGCTTTGGTTAAGCAACAAGAAATCCAAAGAATGAAATGCTTAAGCATATCACACTATGACTAAGTCTTCACATTTTCTATATCTGATAGTATAAGTTGTTAACAACTTACAAGAATATAGCATGAGCAAGTAAATGAGAACAATAAACACAAATAAAAAAGATTTACCCTAGAGAAACCCAATTTAAAAGAATATTCCAGTAAAATCCACCATCAAAACCAATAGTACAAGCTTGCTGCTTTCATGAGATCCACTAAGAACAACACTCAGGCATCCTCACACTGGCACCGAATTTGTTGAACTCTAAAGGCTAGACAATCCCGAAAAATCAAGGCAAAGGACTTCTACCTTTAATTGCCAATAACCCTACAAAAAGTATGACTGGAATGTAATATTCAAGTGAACTCTCTCTCCATTCCTTCCTTTTCTTTTTCAATAAAGGAATTAGCTAGCATGTACCTTAATGGGTGTATTTATATTCTAAGTTACCGGTTTGGGTTCGGGCATTGGTTCGGGTTCGAAGAACCCGGTACGCCTGTACGGCAAAATTTTGAAAAGGGGTTGGGTTCGTTAGTACAAAAACATGTAAAATATATATATATGCAGCCTATAAGCATGAATTAAGATTAGCATGTCACATAGCATCATATAAACAACAAAACCAACATAAACTTGTAATCATAGCATCATGATCATACCATAACAGCATCATATACATCAAGTTTAATATCAAAATGATAAAATATTCAAGTATCATTGTTTCAACTTTCAACAATATAAAGTTTGATCATCAAATGGATTCTCTAATGGGGGTTTGGGGCAACGCCCTGTTGTGACGTTTTCACACATCGCCCCATTGCAAACGGGGACCCTTGTTTTTTTTTTTGCTCGTTTTGCTCGTTTTCGCTTTGCTTTTTCTAGGGTTTTGTTAGTTTGTTAGTTGTCTGGATTTAGGGTCAAGCCTTAGGGTTCTAATTACCGTCTTTTCGGACCAAAATCCAGTCAGTTTTGGGAGCTTTTTGAATTTCCTTTTCTAGAATGCAAATTTTGAATGCAATGAATTTGCCAGAATGGTCTAATTTTCAATTGGAATGTTGATGCAGAGCTTAAATTTGTCTAAGTGTTGAAGATGAAATGTGAATTTTTGTCCAATTGAATATTTTTGACCAAATTTTGACTTTTTTGATATTTGATCCTGGGCATTGGAAATGATTTGTTTTTGCCTTGTGAAGTGATTAAATGTGTAAAATCATGTTATTTTGGCCTGTAGGAGCAAAATCGCTCCTGTCCCTCAGTGAAGGACGGGAGCTCGTTTTCAAATATCTTACTATTCCTGCAGGGTCAAGATGAATTACGAATTGGAAGTGATGGAGAAAGGCGAGATCTTTCCATTGAATATAAATTGAAGATTTTCATGAGCACAGAAATGCCTCCAGGAGCAAAATCGCTCCTGTCCCTCAGTGAAGGACCGGAGCTTAAAATCAAATATTGCTTTGTCCTTGCAGGATTTTAACGTCTTGACGATGTGAAAAGGTCCAAAGAGGTACATTTTATCAAATGAATATAACTTGAAGTGCTGTCGGGGAGATCACATGGATAAGCAAGTCCGGCTTGAGTGAGGTCCTGATCCTGAAATTTGGCTAAGTCTGGAATGTCCTGACCCTGAAATTTGACTAAGTCTGGAAACTGAAAAAACCTCCAAAAACTAGATTTTGCAATATAACTCCTGGAGGTCTGAAACCACTCTCAAACATCCTGAAAGTATATATGGAATATAACTTAAAGTATAAGAAAGAAGAAACATAGAAGGAAATGTCACTTATACTTTCGCTCGTGTCCCTCACCAAGGGTCCAGAGCGAAAATGCTTAGTTGAGCCATTCCTGACCTTGTTTGGACGAATCGAGACATCAAAGGCATGGTGAAGGATGAAATGAGCATGATAGAACATCCAGACTTGATCAAAAACAATGAAATGATGAAGTTTTGCCTAGAGGGTCAAATTCGCTCCTGTCCCTCACTGAAGGACCAGAGCGAAGTTCTTCATAAGGTACGTCCTGAACAAAGACCAAGCAAATTTTATGTTCGAAGGCAAGAAAGGAGGTCAATCGAACCCGTTGAAGACAAATTGAAGATTATCAAACGTCAACAAAGGACCAAAATGCTTAAGTTCGCTCCTGTCCCTCAGGAAGGGACCAGAGCGATTTTTGTTGTAGATGATTTTCTCACCAAATTTCAACCGATCTCAAGGCATGATTGAATGAAAGGAGGCATTGCGAATCCGTTGAATATTATTTTCGAAGGTGATGAAGTGAAATGAGGCCCATAAGAGCAAAATCGCTCCTGTCCCTCTCCAAGGGACCAGGGCGATGAGGTACGTCCACTTCATTTTCATATTTTTGGCGCCAAATAAACATTTCAAATTTTCCTTAAATGCCAAAATCGATAAATTTTGAAAATCCTATTAAATTAGCATTTAATATAGCATTGATCATTTATTAATTATTTTGCCTTTATTAAAAATCGAAATTTTACAAATTAAAAAAACGTTGGCAAATAATTAATTAAGTTTTTTAATAAAAATTGAGTGGAGCGCTTGATATTTATTTGTTTATTTTACCAAAAGTCGGCCTTTTACTTTATTTTAAATTCGCTTTTAATTACAAAGTCGGCCTAGTAGTAATTAAGGTGTGAGCGCTATAAAGGGAGGGTGAAAGATTTCATTTTTACATCACCTTTTTATCATTCAAATGCGATCAAAGGGAGAAGTGCGAAGTTGTATTCAAAGGGGCGAATTTTATTTCAAAGCAAGGTGGTGCGAACTTGAAGTTTCCATTTGAGCGAAGTTGCCTAGGACGTCAAAGACATATCAAAGATGGCGAAATTGCTAACTTGAAGAGGAGATCACGTCCAAGACTTGAAGGGTGGCGAAGTTGATAAGAGGAACGTTCTTTTGAAGATCACATCAAGACCATCTTATTTCAAATTTTGCCTAGGCGATTTTATTCATTTTGCATTTTAGAGTTAAGCTCTCAAGTAAGGTATGGCAAGATCTCTTGTTTTAATTTCGAATTTTGATTGTCATTGCCTTAATTTTGAAATTTTGTTTTTCCTTAGCTCAGTCTTTTTTAGGAAATGATTAATAAAGGACTTATCATTAAGTTTCCTAAAATTTGCTCTCTAATTTATGTTATGTATTGCAAAATCATGTTACTAATTTTGAAATGTTGTGTAGGCATCAAATGGAGGTCTCTTCAAGGAAAATCAAGCCGGATCAAGGACGGTCTTCGCCAGGACGATCAAGCCAGGACATGGACGACCTTCTTTGGACTAACATCATCAAGGGCAATCCAGCGTTCCAAGGCGAGGTACATCATCTTCCTGCACATCAAGGACGCAAGGAGTTAGAACAAGGGCTCGTTGAAGAAGCAAAATAGATCCAGAGGAATTAATTAAAGCAAGTTTCTCAACAATATCAAGATGAATATCTACCAAGTTACAAGTGTTAGATGAGGTGGCGTCCTAGTCATCATTTCTCCAGTCAGTGTGTTCCACCTCAGCATGACCAGATTCAATGTACTTAACTCATGGAAGGTGGCACAAACTCCGATGTACCTACCCTGGCTATCCATTGGTCAATTTTTCTAAAAGGGACATGTGTCCAAGCAACACAATTTTATCATTGGTCAAACATTAAATGTTATGTAATGGTTGTAACAAACCCTAATTAGGGTTTTCATTGTTGAATCTTGGCCATTGATCTTGAATTGATCTAAGCCATCAGATTGTATTGTGGGCACTATATAAGCCCAAACATTTCATTTGTAAAAGAGAATTTAGAGTTAGAGAGATTAGAGGATTAGAGATAGTATAGAAATAGTTGAAAGTAGTTAGAGAGTAGAATAGGAGGACAAGGCAAGAAATTGTTGCCATTGATTGTAAACAAACTCCATTTTCATTGAAGTAATGGTGAAATATGTCGTTTTCTTGCAATTTGCATGGTTTCTTGTTGAAGTCTTCAATCTTAGATGGTAGATGATTAGATGAATGGAGGAAATGTGATTAATTGATGATGGAATTCGTATATCCATACTACTAGCAGTTTGTTGATTGCAGACTTGCCTTGTGTAGTCAACTGGAATCGTTCAGCTCAAGCTCAATTTCAATTTGTCGCTTCTTCATTGATATGCATCAACTTGGATGGTATCTATGCCTGCGGTGATGATTTGAACATCATAAAGCTTCCTTAGAAGATCGCACTAGCCTTGTGTAGATGTTCCATTGATGTCAAAACAAGACCTAGTTAGAGTTTCATCAAAAATCAAATCATTGCTCCTACATTCTTAGTATTAGGATTAGATCCTCTCTTCGCCCTTATCCTTTTTCCATTTTTTTAATCTAAGTTAGTAAGAGCCTGTGTCCAGCAGAGCAGATCGGAAGTTCAATGTAAGTCCCCTTGTGATTCCAGCAAATCACATCATACCACTGGAGCTTGTCCACACGTGGAGACCCCACTAAAAGAACCTTGGAGTCTACCTAACTGATCCTTTACGCGAATCTTCAGCAGTTAGAGACTATTTTCTCAAGAGAGGATAAGATGCCTTTAGGTATTTTATTCTGTGTATGATTGTGTACAAAATACACGTCAACACGCCCCCAACGGGGTTTGGGGGTAGCGCCCCCAGCGGGGTCAAGGGGCAGAGCCCCTTGCGGGGTCGAGGGGCAACGCCCCCGCCGCCAACACCAAATTACAACCTTCAAACCTACATGGAACTCTATGGCGTGCATCAATTTTCTGCTTTTTTAAGACGTCAGGAACAAGGCCAAAAAAGTCAAAATTCTGATCAAGGTGCATTCTCCTGTACGGGAATTGTGTTTTCAGACTTGTGCTTCTCTCTTGGTTGTACGATGCATAGGTGTGTGGCTTGAGACATAGGGTCATTTTAATTTTTTATGTGGTGGAATTCAAAAAAAAAAAAAATTCAAAAAAAAAAATCCATTTTTGGGCTGTCAGACCCCTGGGTTCGAGTTGGGTCCTCTTGGGTTTGCCCTGGTTCGAACCAGGCCTGTGAACCACGAACCCCGTCCGAACCACAGGCGAACCGGACCTGAACCCCGAACTAGGACCATACCGAACCAGTACCAGGGGTCTAGGGGGCCGAACCCGGTAACTCAGCTTGAATCATTAAGATGCAAAACATAGAACAGAGACTAGATGCAATGATATAATGCTATTGCAAAGTATCCAAATGCAGAAAACCTGCTGTCAAAATTTGTTTCTAGATGCAATATATAATCTGCTAATGCATATTATAAAAAATTCATCACACCTAGTTTTGGAAATTTATTTAGCAATGCACCCACAACACTTACATTTCTTGTACAAACTATGTCTTGGCGACATTGATTTGACATATATAATGCAATGCCATTATGCAAGTGCAGCATCCATTATTGGATATGATGCCTAATTCTTAAGTTGGTGTGTGTTTTCTACCCATGTCTTTCCCATAAGATATGCGTCGATCATTTTGCCACAAACTGTTGCTTCACTTCTGATACACATGCTTTGTACACATATAGACCAGATAGTGTCAGTTCTCGCTGATAATCATGATCATCAAAAGACATGGATATATATATATATATATATATATATATATATATATACAATTGTTTTAAAATGTTATCTACCATCATCATTGAAAGGAAATGCTGTACTTTTAGACTATCAAACACAATAAAATGTAGCTTATGATCTCGCCAAGGATCATAATTGTGTGACATTCCTTTTACATAGTTGTCAAATCAATCAATGCCAACATTTGATAATTTTCATTTTGTTGATAGGATGCCATTGCTCCTCTCACATTGCATGATTTTGAGCATTTGACCCAAAGAATTAGTGTTAGCATTTATATTCCTCCTAATCAAAAGTCTTTATTACTTTCTAGGACTTATATTTTACTAGATAATTCAATTTAGAATCTTAGATTTCTTAAGCTCTACAACTGGTTGAGGGACCTAGCCATTTTGGTAAGGTATCCTGATGATTATAGGTAGTTGTAACTTCTACCTATTTGTGCCCTTTTATTAATGATATCGAGCAGTTCTTGTGGAGTCATTTTACTCCTTTGTTGTTTGTTTGTTAGTATAGTATGGCTATATTGATCCATATTTACTCTAGTTTAAACCAGAAAATTTGTGTTAGTATGCTACTCGAAAAGCTCAAATGATAGTTAATTAGAGGGATGGAATTCTGTTTAGATCTGAAAATAAGAATAAAAAACAAAGAAAGTTTGCAACACAACACAAGGTTCTTATCCTAGGAAACTCTGGGATGGGGAAAAACCAGTTCCTAGCACCAGTTGTTTATCTACTTGATTGTTATTGCTCAAAAGTCAAAACAAACAAGTACAGAGATAAGAGAGACAAATTTCAGTTCTTCCTAACAGTCAAGTGTGCTGCTTCACCTTTCAGATGAAATTCTTCTTCTCCTATTCAGTTCAACACTCAAACTTGCCTCCCCTGCCCAAACTCACTTCTCTACATGTTTTTAAATAGATCTCCCTGCCTTCGGAAATGGAGATGTCATGTGTGGGCATTTTATCTTCTCTTGGGAAAAGAAAAGACAAGTGGGACATTCCATTGCTTATTGGATTGTTATGGATCATATATGATCCTATATAGGTATCAGAACTGAAAAAGTGATAACTACCAATCCAGCTATTGTCTTCCCCTGCCTCTCGATATGAGAGTTAAATGTGAATGAAGAAATATCTCAGAATAAAGCTATCTGATCAGGTTAATCAATAGTCTAAAGGGGAGTGAAGATGTGCCTTGTGAACAAGAAACCATATTGGAGAAAAAGCCACCATGATGAAGACATCATACTGGAATGAGCTCAAAGAAGACAATTACAACAACGAGCAAGAAAGACATTTTCTGACAACTGTATATGTTTTAGGTTCATTGTATTAATGTATATACTTCATATAAAGATATACACGTAAGCTTCTAGGACTTCTACAAAATAGAAATACTACACGCGACTTTTAAAATATATTTAAAACCCTAAAGGCACTCTTGACATACTTTGGAAGGATGTCCAAAGTGATACTATGTAAAAGATGGACAATGAAGTAAAGTTTTTGTTAATGTGCTTGCAATCGGTGAATACTCATTTAGAAAGTCCTTTTTATGAGTTTCTTCTTTAAATTGTCATCTAGAGTGTAGCATTATTTTTGAGGCAACATTTTTGAGCAGCTTTTAATTTCATTTCACATCTTTATAGTTTTCATGCTTTAGATGTTGGTGTAACTTTGCACAGATTGTCCAATTCTCTAACAATATGTCAATATCCCAAACTGATGTGAAGCATTCATATCTGGAGGAGGAAGCTTGCATGATGCATCAGTTGCAAAGTTCATAAGAAATTATAGATTGCATTATAGGCAGAGGGATGTATGCATGATGATTTAGAGACAAAAAACATAGAGCATCTTTTTATTTCCGTATTTTTATTTCTTATGAGAATGATAGTGATAGTTATTGTTCTTGTTGTGACCTTTTCACACATCGCCCCATTGCAAACAAGGACCCCCTCTTTTGCTTTCCACGTCTTGTTAGTTTAGGGTTTTGGCAGTGTGTCTGGCAATTTTGAGTTTTGAGTGTCCGAGTATCGAGTTAGAAATGTGATCATGCCTAATTGCTATTAGGGTTTTGAAATTTTGTATAGGATCAGGTGCGTAAAGTGTTAGATGTTAAAGTGATCCTAATTTTGTCTAAGTGTAGACCTTTTGAGCATAGCCGTGTTTTAAACATTCAAGTCGGTGATATTTTAGTGCCCAAGTGTTTTTTTAAGGTCCTTTAGGGGTTGTTTTCTCGCTCCTAGGAGATTATTCAAGTTAGGTTTGCACTTTATCACGATGAAATTCCTTTTGTCTCGCTCAAATTTTGATGAATTTGGTTAAGTCCCGATGCATTTTATTGAAAATTTGAAGTGCTTAGTTGATTTTGAGTGGAAAAATCATTAAATTCCTCATGAAAATCCATGTTCTAGTGGTCAAAAGTCAAAATTCCTGATGGGAGGTGCTTTTCCTCCCACATTTCCGATGACCCATGTTATTTTAAACCCTAGGTATATTAATCAGATTTATATAATTGATTGTGCCCTAGGTTGTAATCAGATTTGCAGTATTTTAGTAAATCAACTTAGATTAATTATGCCCTAGATTGTAGTCAGATTTGCAGTGTTTAATAAGCCAACATAAATCAGAAATAAAATAGTAGACAAACAAGCATACCCTGGGAAAACCTCAAAGGAGGAAAAACCCAGCATGAAAGACCCACAGGTCAGATTATATATTCTCCTCTAAATATAAGTACAATACTTAGCTTGAATCTGATCTTCACATATCAGATCTGTCCCTTGTATGCTTCAAAGCCTTGCACAAAACCACTATGTCCTCTTGGACAATTTCGCACCAATCTGAAATACAATTTCGCACCAATCTGAAATAGTTTGCACTCTTCCTTGAATTCGCACAGCAGAGCTAAATTGCCTTTGTATGTGAACTTGATGATTGTTTATTGACTTACAAATTGTCTTTTATTTATGTGCATCTTTTGCACTTTGAAATGTAAGTCGGCCTCCTTGGTTTTGGCGCCAATAATTAAATGGCATGTATTTTAGCATAGTGTGGCAATGTGAATGAGAAAGGGTCACGTTACCTTAGGATAGGACCCGGTCCTAAAGGGGGGTTCGGATGTTGCCTTAAGGTAATCCGAACCCCTATAAGCCTAGTTACAATCAACACTCCCTCTTAACTAGGGAGGAGGAGAATACATAATTTGAACCTTTAAGTTCCATCTAGCACACAAGCATAGAATGGATCTAGCACACAAGCATAGATTTACATCTTCCACCTAGCACACAAGCATAGGATGGTTCTAGCACACAAGCATAGAAAGTGTAATACACCAGTGGGTCTTTACATTATTACAATTATCCATCTAGCACACAAGCATAGATTGGATGTAGTTCATTCTTGCACACAAGCAAAGAATGATTCAAAGTGCTACCAATAGTCACTGAGATTGAAGCTCCCTCTCAATCAGGTTTCCGTTTTCCATGACACCAAGTCTATCTCTGAAGTACTCAAACTTCACTCTGGATAAAGGTTTGGTGAGGATGTCAGCAATCTGTTCATCTGTGCTAATGTACTTTAGATGAATGGCGCCTCTTTGCACCATATCCCGAATGTAATGATAGTGAGTTTCCACATGTTTGGACCGATCATGAAATACAGGATTTACTGACATCTTTATACAGCTTTGATTATCACAATGAATGGTGGTAGGATCATTGACTTGACCAAATAATCCAACAAGGAGCTTACGAAGCCACACTGCTTCTCTGGATGCAACAGATGCGGCAATGTACTCAGCTTCTGCAGTGCTTAATGCTACCGAAGATTGCTTTCTGCATGCCCAAGAGATCACTGCGGAGCCCAAGTTGAAGCAGATGCGTGAAGTGCTTTTCCTGTCCTTGACACTTCCTGCCCAATCTGAATCTGAGAAGCCTTTCAAGAGGATTGGGGTATTAAGTGAATACTTCAACCCATAACCAATCGTGCCACGTAAGTATCTTAGAATGTGCTTGGCAGCAACCAGGTGAACATGTTTAGGTGAGCTCATGAACTGACTGAGAGCATTCATAGCATAACAGATATCTGGCCTAGTATTGACTAAGTACATCAGGGAGCCAATCAACTGCTTGTACTCAGAAGGATCTGCAAAATCCGAGTTAGTTGCAGAAACACTTAACTTCTTTAAGTTAGATTCCAT
Organism: Cryptomeria japonica; assembly: GCF_030272615.1. Taxonomy (NCBI): domain Eukaryota; kingdom Viridiplantae; phylum Streptophyta; class Pinopsida; order Cupressales; family Cupressaceae; genus Cryptomeria; species Cryptomeria japonica. The sequence continues at coordinate 395,150,075 of NC_081413.1, forward strand.
AGGAGTACGCATAGGTTTACAATCTATCATTCTAAATCTTTTCAAAATATCAATAGTGTATT